>NC_142878.1:91929696-92081212 GCF_051225735.1 Oryctolagus cuniculus | reverse complement strand
TTGGGAAATGGACAGCTAGTTTAATTTAACAGAATAGGACAGGCCTAAGGTTTCTATTCATTTAAAATTAGGAACAAAACATTATTTATCAATGAAACAATAAAAATAGGCAGCAGATTCATTTTATGATTCTGCATTGTAGATGATTTTGTTTCCTTTCAGGAAAAACAATTCAAGGCCAAGAAAGGAAAAAAATACAAGGCCAACAGAACGTAGCCTGTGGGCCCGAGTGCTGCCTCACTTAGGCTGCAGCTTTTATGGACAAGTGCTGACCTTTTCTCAACCACGATTCTCTACCTCTGTCTCTCATGAGGCCTACACCCTCTAAAAAGCCTCACCTCTCACACTTAGGCTTCAATAAAACTGTCTCACCTTTCTGATTCCTTTCTCTGCTCTGAGCAGTAACTCCCATGTAACCTCAATCCATCCCTCCCCTCATATCCTCATAGTATGCAACAGGCACATCCAGGATATCAAAACACGCGTCCCAGTCCCAGCTAGCACACTCCCACCAACAGTGAGTTCCCCTCTGAGTCGCTGTGTCGCCCTGGCAGAGCGGTTGTCACAGAGTTCTCTCTTTCACATGCCCAGAATTGCGTAGGAAGCAGTTTTCTCTCCAGCTCCTGGCTACAGGACAGACGGCCAGGGTGAGCATCTCTCACTCAGCATGTGGTTACTCATATCACCCAAAAGTGTACAAGGAAATCTGTTACTCCAAAAGGATCGCATTCAAAAGATCATTCTAGAAAACCTCCCAGATGCCTGAGAGCCAGATGAATGCTGCTCCTTTCTACACTAACCCAGACAACATCACTAAGTGCAAAACAGGCTCCTTAGGATGCACCCAAAACCAAACGTCTAGTATTCCCTGCTCCAGTCACCTCTTAGGTATCATAGCTAAATATTTAAAAACATTTCCTTGAACCCTCTCACTCAGCCACGCCTGTTGGTTTACAATAAGCAAAGATGCTCTATAGACTGGAAAACCACAGAATGCCATGTGGAAAAAGAAGTTCTAGTTACAGAACAAAAACAAAGGTCACCCATTATTCACACTGCATTCAGCACTCATAGACCCATTACTGTCGGCCATCCAGAATGAGTAGATCTGTATTGTGGCTTTCAAGGTCGGGGACTTCCACAGCCGCCCATAAAGGACAAAGAGAGAGCACAGAAGAGGGCGGACAGCAGTGCTCCTCTTTATTTACCGACTGCCAGGTCAGCGGGAAAGGGGGTGTTCTGCTCTTGATGATGTATCCCCACAGAGAATTAGGCCTGAGGTGTTAGCTAAAACTATTCCATTGTCTTTTTCTAAGCAATGGGCTCATTAATTCTCATGGATATTGATTAATGTAGAAGAATACATTACATCCTAATTAATGAGACTGCCTTAGTAAAAGGGGAAATGTTGCATACAGTTAATTTGATTTTATAAATGATTTTATTAATGAAAATGGTTTTATATGAAGTTTGAGATAATCTTGTCCATTAACAAAATTCAATATCGGAAGCAGGCTTGTTTAGGAATATTTTCTTGAAATATGTGTCATATTTTCTTGAAAAAGTAAAAAGACATTGGCCAAAAATAGGCAAAGGAAAGGCTAGCTCACTCCATAAAATATTTCTACCTAATGCAAAAGTATTTTAAAAATTAAATTATCATCTACCACATATTAAATTAAGGAACTTCATTCCTATGGGTTATGGGAAGGTACACAACATGGATGAGCTGTTTCTTATTTAATCTCTGGCTTGGCTCTTCATTGAGTGAACATTTCTTTCAATAATCTTGATTTTTCAGCTATTCTTTCGTCAAGGATTTCACTCAGGTGATACCATTTGTTTCTTTGTGTATGCAACAGAAAGTGTCTGCTAATGTGTTTTTCAAAACCATAATAAAAGTTTAAGGGAATACCAGGTGCCACCAATCAACAGAAGACTGGCAGGCACAGCGTGTGTAACTTACCTGGAGCAATGAACTGTTTCACATTGGTGAACCGGGACTTCTCAGCCACGCTCGCCATGAAGCAGCCCTTCGGCACTGTCCAGTCGCCAGACTTGCTGCTTCTGTCCCTGTCTTCTGCTGTTTCATATACCTCTATGTGAGGGGGCTTCTCAGTGAGATTCTTGCTGTAATGACTTAACCCATACTGTGCAATCTGGATTGGGTAGAAATAGCCTTGAGGTCCCCATTGTGTAGATAACGGCACACCTACAAGAAAGAGAAATACAACGAATAGTCACATCCACCACTGTTAAGCCTATTCTAAAGAGCACTCCTCACCGGTTCACTTCTGGAGAATGTCACTGAGTTATCAGCAACTTTTGAGCTTCCTTATTATACCTTTTTATAATTACTGCAAACTAGTACCAATTAAACCAAATATGAAAAACAAAATTTGATACTCATTCACCCTCTCAGTATTTGCTGACAGCAATGTAACACCATCAATTACCTTTCAAGGATGGACTTTTACTGCCTGTTGCTCACAGCTATAGATGTTGTATTTCACACAGTTCAGAGGCATGCAAGATGATATCATCACAGCTGGAGTCTAAATATTAGCCCTGAACTTGTAGACATTTTTACTTAACACTCATGTTAATCACACTCACCTCTCCCTCCAGTGTCACGGCTTGGTGATTTTTCAGCTGACTCAGTATGTCATCTCATAGTTAAAGTATTTACTTGCTTAAGAAGACAGTTTTAACTAAGCAATTTAAAATATAATAATCCGAGCTTGGAATACTTTTCTCTACCCTTCCTGTCAAAAATGCAATTGTTAAGATTTTAAGGAGTGTTTTATAATTGAATTACAGTTGTTTATGTAGCTACAGATTCTTAAAAATAATTCACTAATGAATTACTTCTCATAAAATTCTGAGCAAAGTTTTCAATGCCTGGTATGCCTTTCTAAACACAAAACAAAGAAGTAGGGGTTGTCATTGTGCAGCAGGTAAAGCCACCACCTGTGACGCCAGCATTCTCTATGGGCATCAGTTTGTGTCCCAGCTGCTCCACTTCTGATCCAGCTCCCTGCTGATGTACCTGGAAAAAGCAGTGGAAGATGGCCCATGTGCTTGGGTCCCTTCCACCCATGTAATCTGGATGAAGCTCCTGGATCCCGGCTTTGGCTTGGCCCAGCATTGGCTGCTTTGGGGGAATAAACCAGCTGATGGAAGATCTTTCTGTCCATATCTTCCTTTTTCTCTGTAACTGTTTCTAAATAATTTTTTTAAAGAAACAAACAAAAAAATCCATAAACTAAACTAAAAATTTGGGCGGGATTTGTGGTGTAGCAGGTTAAGCCACCGCCTGTAGCGCCTGGCAATCTCATATGGACGCCAGTTCAAGCCCAGGTGCTCTACTTCTGATCCAGCTCCCTGCTTATGCGCCTGGGAAAGCAGTGGAGGATTGCCCCAAGGTCTTGGGCACCTGCACCTATGTGGGAGCCCTGGATGAAGCTCCTGGCTTTGGTCTGGCCCAGCCCTGGCCATTGTAGACATTTGGGGAGCGAACAAGCAGATGAAGGTCTCTTGCTGTCTCTCCCTCTCTCTGTAACTCTGCCTTTCGAAATAAATAAATTTTTATTAAAAAAACCTAAAACTTTATAAAAGAAATCATAAGTAAAACTAAAAACCAACCACACCGAAGAAAATATTTTTAACAAATGTCACAGCACTACTAATCTTACTTTATAAATAAGAATTCATACAAATACATGGAAGAAAAATATTAATCACACCAGGAGAAGAAAGAACATGAACACAAGGTTAAATATCAAAAAGATATCAAAACACCAAAGATACTCCAAGAGCAGGCATCCAGCAGTGATCGCGAGGACATCTGGGAAGCCTGCATCCCCTACTGGAATGCCTGACAGCTCCCAGCTCCGCTCTGACCCAGCTTCCTGCTAATGCGCATCCTAGGAAGGCAGCAGATGATGGCTCAGGTCCTTGGGTCTCTGCCACCTAAGACCTGGATGGAGTTCCTGAACCCTGGCTTCAGTCTGGCCCAGTCCTGGCTGTTGCAGCCATTTGGGGGAGTGAACCAATGGATGGAAGACCTCTGTCTTTAAAATAAAAAATGAAACTAAATAAAAATTCCTCCCCAAAAGATATTTGTCCTTACTAGTTGTTGAAGATGACAAATTAAATCTCTGTGAATCAGAGATTTAAAAACAATCTTCCATGGTGGCAAGAGTTGAGGAACAAAAGCATTCTCACACTCTGCTACTGGAAGTCTCAGTAGGTCTCACCTTTTTGGATAGGAATTTGACAAAATTGATTCAGAGTTTATACTGTTTTACATGGTAGTTAATTATATTTTCAGAGCAGTATATTTCTACTAGCAGTACTCTGAGAACATAATTAAAACAGCACATGAAGATTAACAGTAAATATCTACAACATTATTTATATTAGTAAAAAACAACCCTGGCAACAATTTAAGTGTCCAACTAAAGAGAACAGCCTCATTCATCACAGATATCATGGCAGGTTCTCACTACAGAATAAAAACTCAATGACAAGGGGGAACGTTTTAATCCTAATATGTTATGGGGAAATAGAGAACAGCTTTGAAATCTACTGTATCTTTCTGAATCCCTGTATAACAGCAACACAACTCTGTTAAAGCATATGTCTAAGTACAAAGACCTCTAGAAAATATACACAGTTGTGGTAACAATTATCTTGACATGGTAAGAATACAGGTGAATCTAACCCCTTCTAGACATTTGGTGAAGATATTATTAAAAACACAAATAGGAGCCGGTGCTGTGGTGTAGAGGGTTAAAGTCATGGCCCGCAGTGCCAGCATCCCTATGGGTGCTGGTTCAAGTCCTGGCTGCTCCACTTCTGATCTAGCTCCCAGCAGCAGAGAATAGCCCAAGTCCTTGCACCTACATGGGAGACCTGGATGAAGCTCCTGGCACCTGGTTTTGGCCTGGCCCAGTCCTGGCCATTACAGCCATTCAGAGAGTGAACCAGTGGATGGAAGAGCTGTGTCTCTCTTTCTCTCGCTCTGTAACTGCCTTTCAAATAAATAAATAAACCTTAAAAAATAAACAATATATAAGGGAAGACAAAGGAGAAACTGCATCAGAGTATGCAGACTCCAGTTCCCAATACGATGAATAAAGCTAGCATTAGTTACAAAGACAGGGGTGGGCTGCAGGCTGTCGAACTGACAGTCTGATAACATCCACAGCATCACTAGGTGAGCACAAACCTCTTTCCGAAGCAAAAAATCTATGAAGTCAAGGCTTGTTCAATACAGATTTTAAGATAGTAATACTAAGATATTAAAATCATAACAAAATGAAGAAGTGAAGCAATCTCAAAACATTTAAAAAAATACTTATTTATTTGAAAGGCAGAGTTACAGAGAGAGGAGAGACAGAGAGAGAGAGAGAGATCTTCCATCCACTGGTTCACTTCTCAAATGGCTGCAATGGTTAGGGCTGGGCTGGGCCAAAGTCAGGAGCCAGGAGTTTCACTCAGGTCTCCCACGTGGGTGCAGGGGCCCAAGGACTTGGGCCATCTTCCACTGCTTTCCTGATGCATTAGCAGGGAGCTGGATAAGAAGTAGAGAAACTAGGACTTGAACCAGCGCCCATATGGGATGCTGGTACTGCAGGCAGCAGCTTTACTCGCTATGTCACAGAGCCAGCCCCTCAAAACAGATGACATTGTTCCCCCTGTTTAAAATTGATATCTTTCTAGTCAATCATAGGCTTGAAAAGCAAATTACAAAATGTCCTAATTATACCCAAAGGGAAGTGCAACTGCCCAGGCTGAAAGACAGTAAAAGACAGCATGTGGCAGACTACGAGTTCAGCACACGTTCAAAGACATCAGGGTCTGTGCATCCTGTCATCGCTTCCAGAGACGACATCTGGTTAACCAGGTAACAAGGCCACAGGCGGACACTTCCAGGGCCACTGGATGGTTCTGTTCCTGTCTGTTATAGATATTTCATTCCTTGACCTTGCTGGTGAGAGTTCAGAGGCAGGTTAATGGAATAACCCTATTTGTTCAGGTATGATCTTAAATACAGCCTGGGAGTCACATAATCTAAAAAGTCACTGCAGGTTCAGACCTAACCTGTTACTCCCTGCAATGTCAGGGCGATGAAAGGTCTCTCGACAGTAAGTGATGTACCTGCTGTCTAACACCGACTGTTCCTCTGGCCTCAACACGACCAGGCTAGGAAGATGCAAGTGAAGCAGATACCAACCTTCAACCCCACTTATGCACTTGACTCTGTCCCGGACTTCCACATTGTAGCCTTCAAAGGACATAAACACACCATCAGGGTGGTAAGGGGCTCTCTGTGCATAGACTTTGGAGTAGCTATGAGAGAACTCAAATCGATCATAGCCATCGTACTGAACCACCTTTCCATAAACGTCAAAATATTTCTCGACCCAAGTGAATGGCAGAAAGACTTCATTCCCCTCTCGTCTCCCCTTAATTGTGTGTTCATCATTTATGAGACAGTCAATTTCTTCATACTTGAGCCCTAACACCTTGCTTCCCCCGTTGCTATTGAAGCCTCCCACCACAGGGGGCGCTTTCTGCTGCTCCTGAGGGAAGGCCTCCTCAGACTGCTGTCTGGCCATGTGCTTCACATAGTTGTCACTCTCAGACGCTGCTGCTCTCTTCTCTAATCCATCCACTCTGAAGCCACTACTCAGGTGCCGGGGAAACTGGATCGCTCTGTCACTGGAACACTTGTTCCACAACAGTACTGTGACCAAAGTGAAGAGTGCGCAGATGATAATCAAAGTCTTATAGTTGACCCGAGCTGCCAGGCAACGCATATTCAGACCATACCTACGGAGGCAAGAAGAAAAATGCATGCAAGATGTATTACTGACATTTTGTAGGATAAAGTTGTCTTCATTTTATGTTGAACAACATTGTCAGGAAAAGCTTAGTAACTGCATATAATTTAATCAGACTTAAGATCACTAAGTCAAGCTTTTTAGCACAAAGAAAAAGGTAGGCAGTCACCTCCATTTTCTCAGTTAACGTAACCCTCCAAAGCAGAGATGCCTAACTTTCTTATTTTGTGTCCTTCTTGGGATCTCAGGATTTTTCACAACACCGCCTAGGGCAAGAAACGCCCAACAGTTCCATTTATTAAGTACTTAGGTCCAGACAACTTGGTTTTCAGATCCTAGTACCTTTGTGACTGTATGAGAAAACATAACAGAGCTTTTCAAGGAAAACACCAACAACCATGTTGCTAAATCCAACAGTGAATTTCAGGGCTCATCTGACTTGGGCTCTTAGCAGCATAAACTAGTCAGTGACTCCTTGACACATGTTCTCCCCATGATACCTAGGGCCCCGTTCTTGGCTCTCCTTCTATCTCACTGGCTGCCTTCCTTTTTATCTCCCTGATCCTTAGATGATGGAAGTGCCTTAAGGTCCCAGTCCTCACACCTCTTCATCTCTATTTACTCCTAAGTGATCTCACACAATCTCAAGCCTTTAAATTCAATTTACATGCTGACTATTCCCAAACTGTATCTCCATTTCAGACTTTTCATCAGAACAGAAGGTATATATGAAGCATCTCCAAAAAGTTCATGGAAAATGTTTATTATGAAAAAACTAGGCATAGATTTAAAAATTTCTTGTACCAAAATAAACTTATCTTTTAATCCCATTTTCCATTAATTTTCTGCAATACCTTCATATGTCCAAGTGCCAATCCAAGTAACTGACATCTTGCAGGTTAGATGTCTGAAATCTAACATTTAAAACTTAATCTTTTCCTTCAACTTATCCCTCCCCTTCCTACTGCTCAGACGAAAAAATCCTGACTCTTCTCTTGCTCCCTCCTTCTAATCAGTCGGAAAATTCTCTCAGCTCTTCCTTCAAATTATACCTGGGCTCTGACTTCTTTTCACCACCTCAACTGTCAGCACCATGCCCAGAATACTGCACTGATGTCCAAACTGGTCTCTGCTTCTTCTCCCCTTGTCCTACTGCTCCATCCTCAGGTTTATTTTCAACACCACAGTCAGAATGATGCTTTCTAATTCAAGCCAGATCATGTCATTCCCGCTGTGATGGGAGAATGGATGCTGTTGCTTCTGCTGGCCATGGGCGTACCAGTCAGTTGGGCCTGCGATGCGAGCAGTCCTGGGTTGCCCACCAGTTGTTGGGAGTTGTTGGGAGACATGGAACGTTTTGAGCTAGGTACATGTACAATATATGGAATATTTCAGCCTGCTGAAAGTAATTTTGTTGCTGTTTGCCACAGCTTTAAAGCTTACTATATGGTATAAATCCACGACTACTAATTGTACTATTTATAATCCCTCCTTATTTTCCCCACAGCGAAACCTTTTTGCAGAAATGAGATTTAAAAAATTAAAACAAAAAACCCAAATGAAAATGTTTAATGAAAAATTCAATGCTGATCTTCTGTTTATCAAGAAAAATGACAGTGAATGTGTAATTCACTCATTTCTTTTCACTCCAAGAGAAGGTACACTTTGAGTTCTTAAATGTCTGAAAGGAATTTTCTTCTGCTCTTATCCTTGATTAATAGTTGGACAGGATATAGAATCCTGGACTGTACACAATTTCCTTTCAAAGTGTTGTAGGCAATCTTTTACTGTCTTAAAGCAATCCTGATTACTGACAAGAGATCTGGCCTGACACCTGTCATTTTGTGCATGACTTCTCTCTGGATCTTCTGTTTATCCTAGGAGTCTGCGGTTCTGTGAGGATGGGGTAGAGTATGTTACTTGATTCTCTGTTTCAGCACTTGCTATGCGCTTTAAATCTGAAAATTCATGTCTTCCTGTACTTATTGAATGGATGTAGTAGCTTCTGGATCTCTATATACGCTATGTTCTTCTTTCAGTGACGTTCTCTCCGATTAGTTTTATGTTTCTCCACTGGCCGTTTTCCTGGTTATTCAGTCTCTCTTCTGCCATCAGTTTCCCTCCCATGGCGTATCTGAGACCAAAGCACTCCGCCCACAAAGAAGCTGATCTGGATATCTGCTAGACGGCTCTCCTGAGAGGGCGAAGGGAGGGAGCTCTGTGAGGGCCGAGCACAAGCTGAAGGAAGGGCGGGTGGTTGCCAGGAGCCCTTCTGCATGCTACAATGAAGATAGCCTTTTCTCCTTTACGGGCTTCTTCACCTCTGGCTTCTATACATTTTACTGCAGCGGGGCAGCAGGAGGAAAAATGAGGCAAAGTCTTGGGTTTGGTTCATTCTGAAAATAATATACAGGTGCCAGAATTGTGGCGTAGCAGGTTAAGCTGCCGGTTTGTGTCTTGGCTGTTCCACTTCTGATCCAGCTAATGGCTTGGGAAAAGCAGCGGAGGATGTTTGGGTCCCTGTACCCACGTGGGAGACCCAGATGAAGTCTCTGGCTCCTGGCTATGCCCTGGTCCAGGCCTGGCCATTGTGGCCATCCGGGGAGTGAACCAGTGGATGGAAGATCTTTGTCTCTCCCTCTCATGTAAATATATAGATTTTATGATATAGGAAGTCAATAATATGTTTTATGATGTGTATTATTACTATGAGAAAGTGGGTTGAATGCTAAAAAACAAACAAAAAAAAAAACCAAACGGTGGCAAAAGCAAACCTTCAAAAGTCATGTATTTATAAGTTGAGGAGTTCCTTCTTTGGTAGTAGAGGTAACCTGATAGTGTTAAATGGTATTTTAATTTTTAAAAATCCTTTATTAAAAATATTTACCCATCAATATTAGAGTCACCTGTCAGATACACCTAACATTTTGGTCAGTGAACCTTTAAGTCTCATCTCTGAGATGTGTCTGTCTTCTCCTTTCAGAGGAATGTAATATTGCTTATGGAGCAAGGCTACCATTACGAAACACAATGGCACAGTACATAAAAATAAAAATTAAAAATTTCAATAAACCTACATTTCAATTTTGTTATCTGATACCATCCCTTACTGAAAGTAATCATGGTTTATGGGAGAAATGGTTGATTCCAGATTTGGTGCTGGGATATCTTGCCATGTCAGAAAACAAACAAACAAACAAAAAAACTTTTCTGATATAAACGTGATTATAACCTGGAGAATTAAAAAGGCAGCAGGAAATAGATAAAACAAGATTGGAAAAATACAAGTAAATGCTAAAGCTGAGGGTGACAGGTGTATTGGAGGTTCACTATTTATATGAGCTTCTTCTGGATCTCCCATGCGGGTGCAGGGGCCCAAGGACTTGGGCCATCTTCCACAGCTTTCCCAGGCCATAGCAGAGAGCTGGATCAGAAGTGGAGCAGCCGGGACTAGAACCGGAACCCATATGGGATGCCGGTGCTTTAGGCCAGGGCATTAACCCACTGTGCCACAGCGCCGGCCCCTATTTATATACTTTCAAGCTTAAACATTTCCATAATTTAAAAATACAGTGTCATACATCACTTTAACAAATTGAAGAATAAAAACCATATGATTATTTCAATAGATGCAGAGACAGCATTTGATAAAATACAATACCCTTTCATGATAAAAACCTTAAGCAAATTTGGTAAAGAAGGAACATTCCTCAACACAATCAAGGCAATTTATGACAAACCCACAGTCAGCATCATATTGATTGGGGAAAAAAGTTGGAAGCATTCCCACTAAGATCCAGAACCAAACAAGGATGCTCACTTTGACCACTTCTATTCAATATGATTCTGGAAGTTTTAGCCAGAGCTATTAAGAAATAAAAAGAAATCAAATGGATACAAATTGGAAAGGAGGAAGTCAAATTATCCCTGTTTGCAGATGACATGATTCTATATAGGGGAAACCAAAAGACGCCACTAAGAGACTACTGGAACTCATAAGAGAGTTTAGTAAAGTTTCAGGATTTAAAATCAACACACAAAAATCCACAGCCTTTGTATATACAGACAATGCCATGGCTGAGAAAGAACTTGTAAGATCAGTCCCATTCACAACAGCTACAACAACAACAACAACAAAAAGCTAAACATCTACCCTGGATAAGTTTAATCAAGGATGTGAAAGATATCTACAATAAAAATTACAAAACATTAAAGAAAGAAATAGAAGACAAAAAAATGGCAAAATCTTTCATGCTTGTGGATTGGGAGATGTCCCAATTTACAGATTCAATGCGATCCTAATCAAAATACCAGTGATATTCTTCTCAGAGCTAGAAAAAAAAATGATGCTAAAATTCATGGACACACAAGAGACCTCAGATAGCTAAAGCAATCTTCCACAACAAAAAGCTGAAGGCATCACAATACCAGATTTCAAGACATACTACAGGGCAGTTAGAATCAAAACAGCCTGGTATTAGTACAAAAACAGACATGTAGACCAATGGAACAGAATCCCCAGAAATCAATCCATGCATCTATAACCAACTAATCTTTGACACAGGAGCTAAAATCAAAACCTGGAGAAAGAACAGTCTCTTCAACAAATGGTGCTGGGAAAACTGGATCTCCTCAGGCAGAAGGATGGACCAAGACCCTTACCTCACACCTTACATAAAAATCCACTCTAAACCTATTACCCGATACCATCAAATTACTAGAAGAGAACACTGAGGAAACTGCAAGACATTGGCATAGGCAAAGACTTCTTGTTAAAGACCCCAGAAGCACAGGCAATCAAAGTAAAAATAAACAAATGGGATTACATCAAACTGAGACTCTTCTGCAAAGGAAACACTCAGCAAAGTGAAGAGGCAACTGACAGAAGACAAACTGGGAGAAAATACTGCAAACTATGCAACTGATAAAGGATTAATATCCAGAATCTTTAAAGAGCCCAAGGAACTGTTGTTACAAGACAAACAATCACGTCAAGATATGAGCAAAGAACTTAAATAGGCATATTGCAAAAGACGAAATTCAAATAGCCAACAGACACATGAAAAAAATGCTCAGGACCACTCATCCTCAGAGAAATGCAAACAAAAACCACAATGAGGTTTCACCTCATCCCAGTTAGAATGGCTCTCACACAGATATCAAAAGCCAATAAGCACCGGCGAGGATGTGGGGAAAAAGGTACCCTAATCCACTGCTGGTGGCAATGTAAACGAATACAGCACTGTGGAAGACAGTATGGATATTCCTCAGAAATGTGAAAGTATAGCTACCATATGACCCAGCCACCCCAAACCTGGGAATTTACCTTAACCAAATGAAATCAGCATGTGGAAGAATTATCTGCACCCCATGCTTATTGCAGCTCAATTCACAATAGCTAAGATATGGAATCAACCCAGATGTCCATCAACTGATGACTAAATAAAGAAAATGTACACACACACCTACACACACACACACCACTCAGTCGTGAAAAAGAATGAAAACCTGTCTTCTGCAACAAAATAGATGCAACTGGAAACTACTATACTTAGTGAAATAAGCCAGTCCCTGAAAGACAAGTATCATGTTTCCCCTGTTCTGTGGTAATGAATAGAGCACAAAAAAATGTAATGTGGGGGCTGCCACTGTGTGGCACCAGCATCCCATATGGACGTAGATTCGAGACCCAGCTGCTCCACTTCCGACCCAGCTCTCTGCTATGGCCTGGGAAAGCAGTAGAAGATGGCCCAAGTCCTTAGACCCCTGCGCCCATGTGGGAGACCCGGAAGAAACTCCTGGTTCCTGGCTTCAGATCGGCGCGGCTCCGGCTGTTGTGGCCATTTGGGGAGTGAACCATTGAATGGAAGACCTCTCTCTCTCTCTGCCTCTCCTCTCCTGGTGTAACTCTGACTTTCAAATAAACAAATAAATCTTAAAACAACAACAACAACAACAACTAAAAGTACGTCAATGTGAAACTTGAAGAAAGAATCAGACAGGAAGGAGGAGGGAAGGTGGCAGCATGGGAAAAAGGGTAGGGTGGGAAGTATTACTATGTTCCTAAATCTGTATAGATAAAATACATGAAATTGTTCAGCTTATATAAATAAAAAATATTAAAAAGCTATACCAAAACCAATACAGTGTTTTGGTAAAAAGACACAAGAATCAGTCTGAAAAATCCTCTTTTCCATTAGTCAAAGTTGTGAGAATTATGACTTACATTGCCAGAAAAACACCAAATCCACAAACCTAAAATGATATTGAAAAAGGAGAAAGCTAGGGCAGGCGCTGTGGTACAGCAGGTTAAGTCTCTGCCTGCAGTGCCAGCATCCCATATGGGCACCAGTTAGAGTCCCTGCTGCTCCACTTCCAATCCAGCTCCCTGCTAATCCACCTGGAAAAGCAGTAGAAGATGGCCTAAGTGCCTAGGCCCTGCCACCCATCCCATGTGGAAGACCTTGAAGAAGCTCCTGGCTCCTGGCTTTGGCCAGGACCAGCCCAGATGCAGCAGCCATTTAGGGAGTGAATTAGTGGATGGAAGATCTCTCTCTCTCTCTGTAAGTCTGCCTTTCAAATAAATAAATAAATCTTAAAAAAAAGGAGAAAGGGAAAAAAAAACTTATATGATCTTCTGAGCTGGCAAAAATTGGCAACCAAGTCAAATAATTTATTTATCTGCAGGAGAAACTACATTTCAGGACAAACCAATACTCCCAGTCAATAAAGTACTTTTGGGGCAGTGGGGATTTGGTGTTGTGGTTAAGATGCTTCTTGTGATGTCTGTGTTCCGCATCTGAGTGCCTGGGTTTGTGTCCTGACTCTGCTCTGGATTCTAGTTTCCTGTCAGTGTGAACCCTGGGATGCAGATGGCTGAAGTACTTGGGTGCCTGCCACCCAAGGGAGACCCAGACTGAGTTTCTGATCCTGGTTTTGGGCTGGCCTACCAGTGGCTGTTGCAGGCATTTGGGAGAATCAATGAGTGGATAGGCGAGTTCTATTTGTGCCTTTCAAAATAAATAAATGAAAATTAACAAATACCCTTTTTAGAAAGCCAGCTAACAATGTAGAGAAAAATTAGAAGATCAGCATTATACAACTTCATAAAATTACTGACTGAGGTGAGTGTTGTATTTAGGTCTATCTGCTGGGACCTGAAGAGTCACAGAGTGCAAAGTAACACCAAACAAGTTATTTCTTAATCGAGAGGAAAGAGATGATGCTGCCATAAAAAGGATCAGACATGGTCATTACCTAATTCAGTATCCGCTTCATTCTTACTAATGATGACTCATCCAAACATGACAGTACCTTAAAAAGTCCATAGAAAGTAGAACTGAAAGATAAGTTCATTTTGGCACAAAAAATTTGAAATCTAGGCAGTCTTTTTGTAATATGCATTTTCCTTGAACTTTTTGAAGTATCTTAGTACTGAGTCTCCTAAAACATTATAAAAAGGAATATATAGCCTATCATATGTTCTCATCAAAAATGCTTCACTTGGATCATTCAGACCTCTCGCTAACAGGAACAAGTTACATGAGGAAGCACCCAGGCACATCTAGAAGGCGAGACATCCTGTAGGGTAGCTGGCTCTGTCTCAGTGAAATTAGTGATATGGAAAGAAAAAGAAGACTGTGTTAGTTTTTTTTTTTTTTTTAAGAGACTTAGTGATATAACAACAACCAGATGTAACACATGGCCCTAGGCTAAGAAATTTGATGATAGATTTGATAAGGAAAAGATAGTGACATGGAGATT
Organism: Oryctolagus cuniculus; assembly: GCF_051225735.1. Taxonomy (NCBI): domain Eukaryota; kingdom Metazoa; phylum Chordata; class Mammalia; order Lagomorpha; family Leporidae; genus Oryctolagus; species Oryctolagus cuniculus. Next base: position 92,066,597 of record NC_142878.1, on the reverse strand, counting down.
GTTAACTGAAAAAATGAGGTTATAAAACAGGGCATTTAGTATGATCTCACTTTAGGAAACTAGTTTTTAAATTTTCCATAATTATGCTTACTATTTTTAACTAATATGAAAAAAATGAGAGTAATGTCACTTTTGTTAAAATGTTGAACAAATTATAAATCTTAAGTTAAAAATGTCTAGCAATATTTAGTTTTTAAAGCAGGTACTTGCTTTTTGTGGGGGAGGGGGCTGAGAGAAAAGGGAAGGAATATGGAGGAAGGAAATCCCTGAGTGCTAAGTATTTTTTTTTTTTTTTTTTTTTTTTGGACAGGCAGAGTGGACAGAGAGAGAGAGAGAGAGGGAGAGAGAGAAAGGTCTTCCTTTGCCGTTGGTTCACCCTCCAATGGCTGCCGCGGCCGGCGCGCTGCGGCCGGCACACCGCGCTGATCCGATGGCAGGAGCCAGGAGCCAGGTGCTTTTCCTGGTCTCCCATGGGGTACAGGGCCCAAGCACCTGGGCCATCCTCCACTGCACTCCCTGGCCACAGCAGAGAGCTGGCCTGGAAGAGGGGCAACCGGGACAGAATCCGGCGCCCCAACCGGGACTAGAACCCGGTGTGCCGGCGCCGCTAGGCGGAGGATTAGCCTAGTGAGCCGCGGCGCCGGCCCTGAGTGCTAAGTATTAATACCAAACAGGCCGGGCCAGTGCTGTGGCACAGTGGGTAAAGCCGCTGCCTGCAGCCCAGCATCCCATAAAGATGACAGTTCCAGTCCCAGCTGCTCCACTTCCGATCCAGCTCTCTGCTATGGCCTGGGAAAGCAGTAGAAGATGGCCCAAGTCCTTCGGCCCCCGCCCCGATGTGGGAGACTCGAAGAAGCTCCTGGCTCCTGGCTTCAGATCAGCCAGTTGCGGCTGTTGCAGCCATTTAGGGAGTGTACCAGCGGATGCAGCACCCCTCTTTCTCTCTCTGCCTCTGCCTCTCTGTAACTCTGCCTTTCAAATAAACAAAGACATCTTAAAAAAAAAAAAAAAAACCAAACAGACCGATCTAAAGGCAATAACGCAGTAGCATTACTACAATGCTGCCAAGCTATAGAAAAGTGACTCTCATAAGTTACTCTCAAGTTTCAAAACGTACACGGCATTGACATTCTGCTAGGTATAAATGAAGGTAACTTTAAGAGTTAAAAGCAAAGTTTACTGCTGAACGGTGATAAGCCTGCTTCCTTCTAATTTTAAAAAGTTTAGCCATACCCATGGACTATGTAAAATAGCTTTCAGGGTTAAAAAAATTGGCTTTAGTAACTTTGGGGATCTAAACAGAAAATAACATTCAGTAGGCATCATAAAGAAACTGGAAAAACATCTTTGCAGAAATAGCTGAAAATAAGTAAAACAGAACTTTCAGTTTTCTTTTGGGAGAGTACATTTTTATATTCTAAAATTATCTGCAATCCAAAGAGCTTTTCTGTGAAGTCTTACTTTTCAGATTCATCTTGCTGAGGACTTGAACTACTAAAGTTCATTCAGTAAAAAGCAGGGCTGGGATTCTGCTTCTTTTGCTCACTGCTGCATCCCCACTACCTAGCCAAGTGTTTGCTTCACAGCAGGGCTTCGGGAAAGATGTGCCGGGTGAACGAACACACTGCAAAGTATGCAACTTAAAAAAAAAACCTGACCTTTGAACTAGGCAGTTTTATTTTCCTTCCCGTATTTGGGTATTTGGAAATCAAAATTCAAGTAACACTGAACACAACTGCCATGAGGGAATGGGAACTGTGATGCTGTATATTGGCCAATTCTTCAAAACAGACTTACAGCTTAACTGCTGCTATTAGCAATGTCCCATCTGTTTACTGCCAGGCAGACTAAGATTTAAATTATACACATGGTTACATATCTAGTGGTAGATCTCACAGGAGAACTGCCTGACATTTTAGTGGTCAGGAACCTTCCAGTAATGTAATGCAAACAAGTAGAATTCTCTGGCAACTACTTACATAATAACAGAAAAAAAAGAGAAGGTAATTTTTATGTTTTGTTTTGTTTTGGCAACAAACTTAAAATCATCTATGATTATAGCAGCTTACAACATTTTAATAAGATTATATTTCTAGGCAGATATTCCAGAGAAACAGAGTGGGGGACATATAAATGAAAAGACTAAGGAATAACAGCTCACAAAAAAGACTTACTATAGAAGAGCACAGGGGCCAGCTCTGTGGCACAGCATGTTAAAGCCCTGGCCTGCAGTGCGGCATCCCATATGGGCGCCGGTTCCAGTCCTGACTGCTCCACTTCTGATCCAGTTCCCTGCTAACTTGCCTGGGAAAGCAGTGGAAGATGGCCCAAGCACTTGGGCCCCTACCACTCACGTGGGAGACCCAGAAGAAGCTCCTGGCTCCTGGCGTTAGCCTGGCCCAGCCCTAGCTGTGGCAGTGATTTGGGGAGTGAATCATGAACCAGCGGATGGAAGATCTCCATGTCTCTACCTCTCTAACTCTGCCTTTTAAATAAATAAAATAAAACTTAAAAAAAGAAGAAGAGCAGAGAGAGGCCACTGTGGTGTAGTGGGTTAAGCTGCAGTCTGCAGGACCAACATCCTATATGGATGCTGCTTTGAGTCTGGGCTGCTCCACTTCCCATCCAGCTCCCTGCTAATGTGCCAGGGAAAGCATTGGAGGAAGCTCAGGAGACCAGGAGGAAGCCCCTGGCTCCGGTCTGGCCCAGCCCTGGCCATTTTGGTCATCTGGGGAGTGAAACAGCAGAAGAAAGATCTGTCTCTTTCAATCTCTCTCTCCTCTCCAGCTCTGTCTTTCAAATAAATAAGAAGAAGAAGAAGAGGAGGAGGAGGAGGAGGAGCATGGAGACAAAGCAAAGATGAAAATTTAAACATTTTTAAAAAATCTGTGTGTCCCCTATCTTACAAGATGATCAAACAGGCTCTGTGATGTTAAAGAATTTACTTGCAGTCACATGGTTATGTGATGGTTCATAAAGCTTGTATTGAGAAAGGGACTTGACGTCAAGTCTGCTGGCCTGCACCTCGAGGTGTCCTATAGCATCATGAGCAGGCAAAAAAATATCATAGTTGGGAAGCTGTACGCTCTCTTGCCCAGAAAACGTTCTAATTCATAAGAGGCTACCAGATTGCAAACTGATCTCAGATAAGAACAGATCTCGTTTTAGATCAAGTTGCATTTTGAACCATGAGCCAACAGTTGCCACTGGTAACATACAATTCTAGAATGAGATCTAGCTGTTCTAAAAATTTATTAGCATTTTTAAATGAAGCTACTAGAACTTTTGAATTTTCTTCAGTTTCAGTAGAAATGAGAGTCATAACTATGAGTTTTTATTCACAGTCTAATAAAGTCTCCAGTTGGACTACAGTAATTAGGCCTTTGAAAACAGGATCTCTCCTGCTTCTACAAATCTAGCAACAGCTTTCAAATGCATGACGCACTTCAGTTCTCCTAATAATTACTATGAGGTTGTGGTATAGGTTGCTGAAGCAAAACTTTCCCCTGAGAAAGAAATGGAGTCTCACAATTTCATCAGTCCCTGTTAATTTAGGCTTTGAAAATAATGTACTGGTACCTTCAAAGCCCCAAAGTGGCAATATACAGGAGAGTCAACACAAGCATGCAAAGCTAGGGTATAAAAAAGAAGAAATTTTTATAATTTTTATTGTGTGATTGCCTTTTTACTAACCACAGCAAAAAAAAAAAAAAAAAAAAGTGGGGGAGGAAGACTGTAAATGCTTAAGCTTTTTTTAAAATCCAGTTTAATTTCTGGCAGACATATAATCTTGAATATACAGTACATGCAATTACCTGCAAATAAAAATTAGCCTTGATAGCTAAATTTCTCTGCTCAGGTACTCAACACAAATATTCTTTTGGTTTTTAAATTTTTTAAAAATTTGTTTTCATTTTATTTGAAAGGCAGGGATGCAGAAAAAGAGAGGGACAGACAGACAGAGAGATCTTCGACCCACTGATTCACTCCTTACATGCTCACAACGGCCCAGGCTGGCCCAGGCAGGAGCCAGAAAGCTAGATCACTAAGGGCCTCCCATGAAGGTGGCAGGGACCCATGTATTTCAGCCGTCACCATCTGCCTCTCAGGGTGTGCATTAGCAAAAAGCTGAATCAGGACTTGAAACCAGGCACTCAGATGAGATGCAGGTGTCCCAGGTGCTATCCAAACCCCTGTGCCAAAAGCCAACACCCCCCTACCCCCAATCTGCTTAGAAGTGACTTAAAACCAATACCTGTGCTTTCTCTGCTAGCTTTCCATAAACGTATCAACTACACAAAAGGGAAAAACAAAGGCAAAAAATGTCAACACTATAAAAAACATCTAATGAAGAATATGCTAACTGTATAAATAAAACTCAAAACAGCACTTGGGAGTGTTACCTTTGTGGTATTGAGCTCTGTCTGTAAGAAGACCTGAGACCACCTGGTGGCTCCTGTTGGCCCAGAATGTGGAAGCTCATGTGATAAACCCACTGGGGGCTTTGGCCGGACAAGCTTTCATAGAAGGATCTCAGTGCCACATCAGTGTAATTTCAGTTTTCGTAAGCATGGCAATTAGAAACTAGGAGAAACAGTAATATGCTGGAGGCCGGTCCTGTGGCATAGGAGGTTAAGCTCTGCCCACGACACCAGCAGATCTACAACTAAGAATGTGATGGCACTTCAGAAAGTTTGTGGAAATGGCATTAAAAAGACATGTTTATTTCAGTCCAAAAGAACTCTGAAATCCATGCATATGAGAGGGTCTTTAAAAAATTTACAAAAATGTGTACTACAAAAACCTGTGCATGGATTTCAAAAGTTTTTTGCAACAAAAAATTTAATTCAATTTTTTGGTTAACTTTTTGAGGTATCCGCTTACTATCCTGTTTGAAGACTCTTCATGGTTGCCAGTGTTCTTTGGACATGAATATATGCTACCTGTGTTCTGCTTTAATAAGAATTTCTCATGTGGTTCTTTCTAGAATCTATCCCTTTCCTGACTATTGCCACATTACTTTTTATTTGATTTGCCAATTCAATAATTGCATTTTACTTTTTGAATATGAATTTTTCTGAATTGAAAGAGTTTTCATTTTTACTTCATGAATTTATTACTTCGGTGCTAAGAAAGCTTTGCTTCTAGTAGTATGGAAAGGTAGTTGGTATGGTACCAATGAACATTTGTACTGCACTGCTTAAAGCCTTTTAACACAAGTTCATCATATTATTTTTTTTAAAGATTTATTTATTTATTTGACAGGCTGAGTTACAGAGAGAGAGGGAGGTCTTACACCCACTGGTTCACTTCCCAAATGGCTGTACCAGCCAGAGCTGAGCAGATCTGAAGCCAGGAGCTTCTTCCAGGGCTCCCATGTGGGTGTAGGGGCCCAAGAACTTGGACCATCTTCTGTTGCTTTCCCAGGCCACAGCAGAGAACTGGATCAGAAGTGGAGCAGCCGGGAATCAAATTGGTGCCCATATGGGGTGCCAGTGGTACAAGGCAGTGGCTTTACCCGCTATGCCACAGTGCTAGCCCTATAACTACAGATTTTCTTAGCCACAAATTTCAAAATTGTTTATTTCACTTAATTCCTGCAACAATACAATGGAATGGGCAGGAAACTTTTCAAAATTGTTTATTTCACTTAATTCCTGCAACAATACAATGGAATGGGCAGGAAACTTTTGCAGCAGAAAATAGTGAGGCTCAGCAATATTGAGGAAGAGAGCCAGGCCTAGGTCTTTTGATTCCAAGCTTTCGCAAACCAGTGATTTTCCAATCTAAAAGATCAAGTCTCTTCTGACCTGAAAAAAGATAGTTTAAAAATCCTTACAGGTGATTCTGATGATGCGTTGGGCTGGGAACCAATGTATCACACCAGTGGTTCTAACATTTTATTGGAGTTACCAGGAAAGCTTGCTCAACCTCATCAATCACAGGCCACATGGATCCCACTCCCAGGGTTTCTGAGTGACTAAATCTGGGTAGAAGCCCGAGCCCTTGCCCTTCTAACAAGTTCCAGGTGAAATCTATGCTTGTCAGGAGACCACACTGTGAGAATCTGTAGTATGCCAATGCAGTACATTTATTTAACTAGTAGGAACCGGAGTATTTGCAAGTGGAAACAGGTGTTATGTATGTTGCCCAAGCTCAGAAACATCTTATGCAATTCTGAAGATTAAGGTCATTGGCACACCGAGTTTTTGCAGATTATTACATACTGCGGTGACTTTCAAGTTCCTGCTTTCTAAGGTTAAAATAGTAAATTCAAGAACTAGCTAAACCCTAAGATAAAATCATATATGGGGAAAAAAGGTTGCAAAATCCGCCTTTTCCTGAATAATCTCTCTGCCAAGCTAGAGTACGTTTTGGAATAACTTTCAGATGGATAGGTAGGTGGTACATATTTTTGCAGCCTTACAGAATTGAAAATAGATTTCCTTATCTATAGTTTCAAGAACTGAGAATGTGTGTTGCTTCTTAGCTGGATAAAGAATTTTCGAGGTTCAAGTTGCCTACAGAACTCTGTAGACTCTGCTCACTGCTCCCTGGTGTTGAATAGCAAGAACAAGGCTAGCCCACCTTTTTTTCCTTCATGACTATCTATGTTTGTTTTTCCCCTTGCCTGGATGCCTGATGCCATGGTGATGATCATTTTAATAAGGGAAAGTTACAAAGTTTCACCAGGATAGGTTTAGCCCTCAGTCTGTTTTCATTAAATTTTTCTGGTGCTTGGCAACAAATTTGCTTGAAGATTTAGGTCTTTCTTCCTCTCATAAAGTTTTACTTACAGTGTATTTAATAATTGTTCCTATTCAATTTGTTCGGTCTGTTCCAGGATGCCAGTCTATAAGTATATTGGGTCTCCGTACTTTGTGTCTAGCATCTTTTTCATCATCTCTCTTCCCTTTCTTCTACATTTTGGAAGAGCTTTTCACATTTGTATTCCATACCATGAACCCAATTTTCTAATCTGCTGTCTATTGCTTCTGGGCAGTTTGATTTGATAACATATATATTTATCTTCTATTTTATCTGGCTACTGTGTTTTTAGCATCCATTCTACGGCTCATTTTGTCCAGTCTTTTACCTAATACTGCCCCTTAGCTCAACCCCTCTTTCGTCTCAGCCTACTGTGTGCAAATTCATTTTGCACATATTATTCCAAGGACTCCACTATTTTTTAAATCTTCAACCACACAAAATATTTTCTGAAATTTCCTGTTACTAAAGTAAACTTTTGTATCAAAAGTCTATTATTTCCCTTGTATTAAATGCTAGAATATATTTTTTTTAAATGGCAAGGTCTTAGCTCAGATTCCATCCCTCTAGTATTTCCTATAAATCAGTAGGCCAGATCTGAAGGTTTAATGAAAAGTAGTGTTTGATTTTTCAGCAAATACTTTATGATAGAGCTGGGCACTTTCATCAGGAAATATACAACATGTCTAACTATCTCTCTTTTTGTGCTATTAAGCTTAATCCGTATGATCAGGTGTTGTAAACCCAATCCTGGTGCTAGAAAGTTCTCCATTAGAAATTCATCTAATAGTTTTAGTAGCCACTGATTGTTTTAGGGTTGAAAAATCGTGATGATTACCATCCTGATTCTACCAGTCCTTCTCAATGTATTATTTAGAATACTTTTATAAATAAAATTTTGTCCTTAATCAACTTTTTTAGTTGCTGTGAAGTATACAGCTTGTATAGGAAAGGCAGAATTGATGGTTGAATCACTTACCACTTTTCAGAATAATGAGCTGACTCCCCAATAACATCCAAAAATAAACAGTGGCCTTTTTAAAAAGTAACATGAACTCACAGGTTTTTAACCCATTAGATGTGTCTCAATGTACTGCAGTTATTACTTTTTGGTGTTCTAATTACCCCATCATTAGTCAGTGCAAATCTCTTCAGATGGCTCCTAAATCCTTTAGACATAATCCAAGTGGCTGTTGATAGCTTTCTTGTTATCTTGTATAAGCGACCCCAGGTTCCTCAAGTACCATTACTGCCAAAATCCTGAAACAGCCAGCCTTCAGAGCTCTAGTACCTCTTAAGGAGACATCTACGTTGTGTCTTGATAGAAATTTCCTGCCAGCCTTGTATTTCAGGAAGATGAACACTTCCTTTCCTGTTCCCACTGCTGGCCTACTATTTTTAGATATATCTGTGGTCACTACAGTGGTGACTAGAGGTGGGGCTCCAGGGAGTCAGATGCCCATACCCACATTGCCATCTGTACCCGTGAGGAGTACGTGTTACGGCCAGAAACAGACATCAAATAAATTTAAATCAATAAACAAATATATATTCAGCCATTGTTATTTTTCCTTCAGATAAAAGAAACTCAGAAGTACCTAATCTGGAGTGGGACGTGGCTACATACTTACCAGGAACCTAGGCACTTCCCAGCTTTCTACCTCGCCCTATGACCCCAGAATACCCCAGCTTTCTACCTCGCCCTACGACCCCAGAACACGACTGGAGCCTCAGCCATGTCCATGTCTGTGCAGTAGCCCAGAACAAGAGTAAAGGCGGCAGGGCAAAGAACACGTCTTTCCATGAATTCTGCTTTAATGAGACCTTTCTGAGGCTTCATAGCACTTCTGACACTGCATCAGCCAAATCCTAGTCACACGGCCCCTGTGGTTGAAAGGAAGGCTGGGAGATGCCTTTTGTTCCAGGTAGCATGTGCCAGGTCAAGAGCTAGGGCTCTATTAGTGAGAGAGAGAAGCGGATACCGTGAGGAGACCAGCAGTCTCTGTCGCAGCATCTCCCCAGAAAGCCCTTCTTACTGCACAAATTAATCACTCTCTCCACATGTGGGCCTCTACTTACATCTCACCCGCACAACTCCTTCAAGTCTGGTTTACAGTTAATTATGAAGCTGTTGGTATCCTTCTCTAGATGGAATTTCTCCAAGGTGCAGGGCATATTTCATTTACATATTTCCCTCTTCCCATGTCTATCACAAGTGTATCCACTGAGATACTCCATGCACAGTAAAGTGGAATGGGCTTTATTCAGACACACTGAAGGCACTGTCTAGTCACAGTGCCCGCAGTTATGTAAGTTTTCAGAGTAATTACTGGATTGTGTTACTAGCCTTCCCACAATCCAGGGCACGTGCTCAAAGTCATCAGCAGGACTCCACATGCCAATCAACCCTGCTACCCTCAACTGTCCTCAGAACTCCATGAGACCCGCTTAGTTCTTCTTCTTCTTTTTTAATCTCATTTGAATGAAAAAGGAAACTCTTCTTTTTCAGGGGTTGGGGCAGGGGAGAGAAAGTTACAGAAAAAGGAAATATTTAATAATTAGTTAACTATTTGCCAAGCGCTACACACACTTTCAGGCACTAAAATCAAAGCTTTTGGTATTATTACCAGCATACTTGTATAGTTGAGGAGCCTGAGTAGTTTTTAACTCTGCTGAAGAAAAATTATTAGCAAGCACACAGGATTTAAACCTAGATTTAACTGACTGTAAGCTTTAAGTTCTTTACACTGGATCATAATACATAATCTCTCCCCTAATGAGGTAGGAGCAAAAACAATTTCCTGTTGGTTTAGGGACACCTAATCTTTTATTATTTTTTTTAAAGATTTATTTATTTTTTTTGAAAGGCAAAATTAGAGAGAGGGAGAGGTAGAGGGAGATAGAGACCTACCATCAATTGGTTCACTCCCCAAATGGCTACAGCAGCCAGGACTGAGCCAGGCCCAAGCCAAGGGCCAGGAGTTTCATCAGGGTCTCATGTAGGTGCAGCAGCCCAAGCACTTGGGCCATCTTCTACTGCTTTCCCAGGTGCATTAACAGGGAGCTGGGTTGGAAGTGGAGCAGCCAGGACTCAAACCAGCACCCATATGGGATGTTAGCTCTATAGGTGGTGGATTAACCTACACACACACAATCTCTTTTTTTCTTTTTTTTCTTTTTTTTTTTTTTGACAGGCAGAGTGGACAGTGAGAGAGAGAGAGACAGAGAGAAAGAAAGGTCTTCCTTTTGCCGTTGGTTCACCCTCCAATGGCCGCCGCGGCCGGTGCGCTGCGGCCAGCGCACCGTGCTGATCCGATGGCAGGAGCCAGGTGCTTCTCCTGGTCTCCCATGGGGTGCAGGGACCAAGCACTTGGGCCATCCTCCACTGCACTCCCTGGCCACAGCAGAGAGCTGGCCTGGAAGAGGGGCAACCAGGACAGAATCCGGCGCCCCAACCGGGACTAGAACCCGGTGTGCCGGCGCCGCAAGGCGGAGGATTAGCCTAGTGAGCCGCGGCGCCGGCCCACACACACAATCTTAAACTATTAGCATTATGCATCAGTTTCTGAAACTAAAATCTGTTTCTGAAAAGAGCTTTTAAATGTATTCAGCTTAATTTTCTCGAGCACTGAAGCAATAATATAAAGAACTAGGACAGGAATCTTTTTTAAAGAGCAAAGAGCTGCTTGGTATCCAGAAAAGCTAAACAATTGCAGTGTAGCTACAATGTTCTTTGAAGTATTGTATAGTACTTAACTAAAAAAGCTCTCTGTTGGCTTCTAAGCAATATGTCAAACTAAACATAGGCTATGTAAATAAATCAGCTCAGAAAGTAGTCCCAGGCTCCTCCAGCTGTGTATATTTCTCCACTCATTAGGAAAGCCAAGGAAAAGAAAACCTAATGTGTTTACTCTGCAAAGTTCATGCATAGGAGGGACTTTATAGTGCAAACTGGTAAACTATGCTAAGAAGTCCACAGAACAGCTGTTAACAGTGAATTCTATGGAATCTCTTTTACCAAGTTTGGTGCCATCCTGTGAAACAGGAATGCAAAAGGGGACAGTTAAGAAGCTTGCTTACAGTAATTTTTAAAATCCTAAAACAGTCTAGTCACGCAGAAGAAGCTGTATGTGAAAGAAATCAGTGTTCAAATTAATTAAATATGAGCAATTATTGGGCCAGCTTTTGATACAGATATAAAAGAATGAAGTTTTGAGCTATTTCACAAAGCAATTCAGAGAAAGCGTCCTATCAGAAAAAATTCAGAAAAAATTATAGAGAATATACAGAGATCGGCATTATGGTAGTGGGTTAAACCACTGCCTGTGACGCTGGCATACCACACAGGAGTACTGGTTGGAGTTCTGGATGCTCCGCTTCCCATACAGCTCCCTGCTTAACGAGCTCGGGAAAACAGAGGAAGATGGCCCCAGTATCTAGGCCCCTACCACCCACATGGGAGACCTGGATGGAGTTCCTGGGTCCTGGTTGTTGTGGCCATTTAGGGAATGAACCAGTAGATGGAAGATCTCTTTCCTTCTCTTCTTTCTCTCCTTTTCACACAAATAAATCTTTTAAATTAATTCTTTTTTAAATGAGAGAGTATATACAAACAGGAATCAGATGAGAATAATCAGCCAGGTTGTTAAACTACACTGTGAATTCCATCAGTTATTTAACTTCGCAATTTTCTAGTATTTATGATAAAATTTAACATCTAATATACCAGCCTTCTGAATTGTATAATCTTTTGTGACTTAAAAAAAGACAACAGACTAGCAGAGCAGCAGACAGGGAATCAGGAACCTTTATAAACAGGGGGAGAGAGGAAGAGGCTAGCAGTTTGGGTTCCTTATTAATGTGATCATATTTAATTCTCCTAATTCTAAAGGGATACATCTCTGTCTTCCAGAAAAGGACAATGATATGGGACCCCTGTTGACCAAATCACCTTTGCTTCTCTGCCGGTGACTTCTCTGCCGGTTGCAGCTTCCTTTCAGTCAACTAGGGCTCGCACTGTCTGCCTGCACACGTGTCGCCAGGAGTAGATGGAATAACTCGTGAGGTAACGGAGGGCATGTCAGCAGTATCATGGAAAACAGCACCAAAAGGTAAGTTCATTTTGGCGCAAAGCTTTTGAAGCACATGCATGTTTTTTTTTTTTTAAATATGCATTTTTCATGAACTTTCAGAAAACACCTCATATACATGGATTTTAGTTTTTTGTATGTGCCAAAAAAAGTATTTTAATTCCTTTTACTACAAACTTTTTTAAGATTTATTTATTTACTTGAAAGAGTTACACAGAGAGAAAGAGAGGCAGAGAGAAAAGTCTTCCATCTCTTGGTTCACTCGCCAGTTGGCCACAACAGCTAGAGCTGTGCCAATCCCAAGCCAGGAACCAGGAGCTTCCTCGGGGTCTCCCACACAGGTGGGGCCCAAGGATTTGGGTCATCTTCTACTGCTTTCCCAGGCCACAGAAGAGAGCTTACCACAAACTTCTTAAAGTATTCTCATATATACCTAAACAATATGGTGTGGGTTCCATTTTTCTTTGAGGGAGCTTACTCGTTTGTTCAAAGTCACAATTTGTTCAAAGTCTAGTAAGAGAGACAGCTGAAAACTGAAACCAGATTATAGGCCTAAACCCAGTTTTCTAATGTAGTCCAGTGTTTTTGTCATTGTGCTACATTTTCACTATACTCCATTTTGTATTACCTATCTTCCAACTACTGCAGCATGCTAATGTTTTTTCAAAAAGTATGCCCCAGATGTCATCTATTACTCTCCAAATTTGAACAGTCATCCTTAGCTGCTGAAGAGGGTTCAGAACCTTCACTGAGGTGCCTCTTATACTGGGTTATCTAAAAGTAAAGAATCTATAAGCAAGTCACTCAGGAAAATGCCATACTAACCAGATTAAATGAATAATTTAGTGCCTGCAACACAGTACACGCTTATGATGGGCAAAGAAAATTGTTTATGGATGAAGTTGTAGCTTTTTCCTAAGCCCATAAAAAAGAGTAACCTTCATCTCTGTATATCTGTTCATTTAATCAACAAATATTTACTAAGTATCTACAAAAGGTCTGTGAAGACATTCCTGAATAAGCAGTTTTGAAAAAATGAAGTACAAGTTCTCCTGAAAAGAACACCTTTCTCTAAGCTTCTGTAATTTTTATTATCTCATAAAAGTTGATAAGAATACCAATCAAGCAACAAATACAATCTGCCTTTCCACAGAAGGATATGTTAGGAAGGAACATAAATTTTATCAGCAATAAATGTGAATTAAATAATATTTAAGCTAAGATTTCCCAGAAGCACAATTTCCTAAGCAAATAGGAAGGTTACCAAATTAAATTAACTCCAGCACTGTAGCAACTTTCACTTATCTCCTTCTGAAGACCTTACAACATGCTGTGCAGAGAGTAGAGGCATCTTCTGTTGGCTTTTAAATTTAAGGTGAATTCCGTTTACCCAACAAGGTGGCTGAAGCAGAAATGAAATTTTATCCAAAAGAGTATTTCTCAATATATAGAAATACATGGCCTGTGCATTTTCTAAGGGTTAAAACTAAGTTTTCACTGATATTTATATAAAGTCTAGCACAGAATTGCTTACAAAAATGAAATCGAATTACAAATTTTTGGCAAAGACAAAATCACATCTTTAGGGTCTTTTCCCCAAATCAAATCCTTTTGTCCGTTTATACATTTATGTTTGCATCACAAATATTTCATGTATCTGGATGTATGTGTGCTTTCTTCCCATAGCACACTCCACCATACCCTCTACACAATGATTCATGCTTTCAAAAATAGCTCCTTAAAATAAGTATTTAAATTATTATTCATTCAATAACCTTTAGGTTTCAAATGTGATAAAAAGTGACTAAAGAAGCACGAAATTAAGATACACAATTCTTCCCTTCTCTAGTAAACCAACCACAAAGCAGCTATGGCCTCCAAATAATCCATAGGAACCTGGGTTATGAATCAAGCTTTTTAATCATGCCCTATGATGTGTATTTGCAACAACAGAGATGGTTTTTCCTCAGTGCCAAAACTGCACCTCTAGGAAGCAGAATGAATTTACAAAGAAGCTAATATATTTCAGTGGAAAATGTGTTTCCCAGCCTTACTACTGTCTGTGTTGGGAGGCAGCAGCAGGTACCTTAGTGATGCCTACTCCTTGACTGGAAATTTAACTGTCAGTTTCTTCGTGTAAATTTACACAGCTTGAATACAGAAATGAATTAATTCATTAACTAAAAACAAACATAAAGCCAATGAAACTTTGATTTCTCATTTTTCTACCTTAGTAACAGGAAGTGACTAGGAAGGTCAAGCTTCAAGACTTCTGGCGATTACATGGAATCTCTGATGTGTTTTCCATAAGGGCTCTGCCTTCAGACCGACCCAGCCCTGGCCGTAGGGGCCACTTGGGGAGTGACCCAGTGGGTGGAAGATTCCCCCCACACTGGCCCCCAGTCATTGTGTATTTCAAGTAGATGAAAATAAACCAACATATTAAAAAACTGTCAATATTAAGGCTTAAGTGCCAACACATGAATTTCAATGCAAAGATTCAGATCACACCATGTGGTATAGATTTTTCACATTCCTTGAAAAGTTTTTTGAGCTTTGTCCCAGGTGTAGCTAAATTATTTGGAAACAGCTGGATCCTTTTAAGGCATATAATTTACAGATGAACAATATACATGACCAAGAACTCTTTATGATGTTTTCCTGTAGCCATGTTTTTAATTTTCACTAAGGAGTTGTGATCTATTTTAATATAAACTTTGCTGTTTAACAGATCAACTTTACTCTAAATATCCTGCTGTTTTTACAATACTTAGATAAAGTAAAAATACCATCACTAAAAACTAACTGACTGGGGCTGGTGCTGAGGCACAATGGGTAAAGCTGCCACCTGCAACTGCCTGCATCCCATACGGGTGACAGTTTAGAGCCCCAGCTGCTCCACCTCCAATCCAGTTCCCTGTAATGCACCTGGGAAAGCAGCAGAGGATGACCCAAGTCCTTGGGCCCTTGCCCCCACATGAGAGACCTGGAAGAAGCTCCTGGCTCCTGGCTTTGGTCTGGTTCAGTCCTAATCATTGTGGCTATTTGGGGAAATGAAGCAGTGGGTGGAAGATTTCTCTGTCTCTCCCTCTCTTCCTGTAGCTCTGCCTTTCAAATAAATAAAGGAAATCTTTAAAAAAAAAAAAAAAACTGACTGGATTATATAATTGCCTAAGATTTTTCTAGCTCCTGCTTTTGTACATTTGTGAGACAGGGATTCTTTTAAGATAGACACTTTTAAAAAAAAGATTTATTTATTTATTTATGTGAAAGACAGGGGAAGAGGGAGAAAGTGAGAGAAATCATTCTCCAAATGCCCACAACAGTCAGGTCAGAGCCAGGCTGAAGTCTTCAGGGAGCCAGAAGCTGATCCCTGTCTCACATGACTGACAGTACTTGGGCCATCTTCCATTAGCTTCCCAGGCACATCAGCAGGAAGCTGGATTTCAAAGTGGAGTAGCCTGGACTGGAACTGGAATATGGGATGGGGATATCACAAGTGTCTGCTTAACTGGTCATGCCACAATGCTGGCCCCCCAGATGGGGCTTAAGCAGACAAGAGTTTAATGAGATCCTTATTTAAAAAAAAAAAAAAAAACAAAAACATCTGCAGGGTCTACTTTAACATGATGCTTAGAGTTCTACTTACTTTAACATTTCCAAAAACAGCAGTATTTGGAACTTTGCCAAAATGATGTCTGTTACTCTGAAATAAAGTTCTAGAACATTCATAATCTGGAACAGAAGGGACATTCACATCTTTTTTTTTTTTTTTTTTTTTGACAGGCAGAGTGGACAGTGAGAGAGAGAAAGAAAGGTCTTCTTTTTGCCGTTGGTTCACCCTCCAATGGCCGCCACGGCTGGCGCGCTGTGGCCGGCGCACCACGCTGATCCGATGGCAGGAGCCAGGTGCTTCTCCTGGTCTCCCATGGGGTGCAGGCCCAAGCACTTGGGCCATCCTCTACTGCACTCCCTGGCCACAGCAGAGAGCTGGCCTGGAAGAGGGGCACCCGGGAAAGAATCCGGTGCCCCGACCAGGACTAGAACCCGGTGTGCCGGCACCACTAGGTGGAGGATTAGCCTAGTGAGCCGCGGCGCCGGCCAGACATTCACATCTAAGACCTGTTAACAACTCACCTAAGTAGTTTAGTTGTGGGGAGCAACTAGGAGCAACTCGGACTAGACTAAGTTACTGGAATTAAGACTTATTCTATGCATCTGCTTTCCCACAATATGGCGCTGAGAAGGGAAACAGCTTCTACACAGCTGCCTCCAGTTCAACCAATAAACAGCAGGACCGGCTCCTGATTGGAGGAGGGCAGCGTACTCGGCGTGTGGGTAGCAGAGTTGGGATTGGTGGAAGAGGACTATAAAGGAGGAGAGAGACAACATGCACCAGGAACATCTAAGGGGAACATCTGAAGGAACACCTGTGCAGCCCCCGAGAGAGCCGGCCTGCGGTGTGCCGCTCCCCCGCGGAAGTGGGGAATGTGGCAGGGGGAACCGCCCTTCCACGGAGGTGGAAGGGACGGTAGCCAACCCGGGAAGGACCAGCAGCAAACCCGGGGAGGGCCGAGCAGACAAAAGAACAGCGCAGGGTCCTGTGTCGTTCCTCCACGAAGACGGGGAGCGACATTTAGTGATAAAAAGTAACAGGATGCCAAGATGGTCTAATCACCATACTGATTAATACAGGATTTAAATACATGCATGATTGTGTGTGTTTAGGGTGATGAGGTTTGATGGATACACAGCCATAAGTCCCAACAAAAAGCTGAAACTTCACAAATGTAATACTGGGAAACAGTATAGCCCAGTGGTTTAGGATGTAGAATTTTAGCACTGTGGCATAATAGAGTAAGTCACTGCCTGCAATGCTGGCATACCATATGGTTGCCAGTTCAAGTCCCAGCTGCTCCACTTCTGATACAGCTCCCTGCTAATGTGTCTGAGAAAGCAGCAGCAGACAGCCCACGTGCTTGGGCCCCTATGGGAAAACAGGGTTGTTTCAGGCTCCTCGCTTCAGCCTGCCCCAGGCCTGGTGTTGTAGCCATTTGGGAAGTGAGCCAGCAGATGGAGGATCTCTCTGTCTCTGTATCTCTTTGTTTCTCTCCCTCTCTTTCTGCAAGTCTGTCTTTAAAATAAATAACCAGATCTTTTTTTTTTAATGAACAAGAATTTATTTCTCAGTTTTAGACACTGGAAAGTCCAAGATCACATTAACAGTATCTGAGGAGACCTTGTTGCATTCTCACACAGTGGACAGCAGAAATAAGAGAACTCACTCCCACAGCATTTTTTATAAAAGCTTTTATTTAATAAATATAAATTTCAAAAGTACAACTTTTGGATTATAGCGTTTTTCCCCCCATAACCTCCCACCTGCAAACCATCCCACCTCCTACTCCCTCTCCCATCCCATTCTTCATTAAGATTCATTTTTAATTATCTTTATATACAGAAGATCAACTCTATACTAAGTAGATTTCAACAGTTTGCACACACACAGACACACAACTGTTTGAAGTCTAGTTTTACTGTTAATTCACATAGTACAGCACAGTAAGGACAGAGGTCCTACATGGGGAACAGGTGCACAGTGACTCCTGTTGTTGATTTAACAATTGACACTCTTATTTATGACATCAGTGATCACCTGAGGCTCTTGTCATGAGCTGCCCAGGCTATGGAAGCCTCTTGAGTTCACAAACTCTGACGTTATTTAGACAAGGCCATGATCAAAGTGGAAGTTCTCTCTCCTCCCTTCAGAGAAAGGTACCTCCTTCTTTGATGGTCCCTTCTTTCTACTGGGATCTCACTCACAGAGATCTTTCATTAAGGTCATTTTTTGCCATAGCGTCTCAGCTTTCCATGCCTGAGAAACTCTCATGGGTTTTTAACCAGATCGGAATGCCTTATTAAGGGCTGATTCTGAGGCCAGAGTGCTGTTTAGGGCATTTGCCATTCTATGAATCTACTGTGTATCCTGCTCCCTATGTTGGATCATTCTCTCCTTTTTAATTCTATCAATTGTTATTAGCAGACACTGGTCTTATTTATGTGATCTCTTTGACACTTAATCCTATCTTTATGATCAGATGTGAACTTAAACTGATCACTTTAACTAGGAAGATGGCATTGGTACCTGCCAACTTAATGCGATTTGGAGCCCATGGCATGTTTCTAGCTTTACCCTTAGGGGTAAGTCCGAGGGAATGTGTGCTGAACTGTATATCTCCTCCCTCTCTTTTTCCCACTCTTCTTTATAAAAGGGATCAATTTTCAATAGGATTTAAACATCTAAGAATAATTTTGTGTTAAGAGTTCAACCAAAAGAGTTCAACCAAAGATAAACAAAAGGCCAAGAAGCATAAGATTCTCAATCTCAACAATCTTTAGGGAAATGCAAATCAAAACTACAATGAGATATTTCCAATCCAGCTCTCTACTATGGCCAGTGAAAACAGTAGAGGATGGCCCAAGTCCTTGGGCCCCTGCACCTGCGTAGGAGACTCAGAGGAGGCTTCTGGCTCCTGACTTTGGATGGGCACAGCTCTGGTTGTTGTGGCCATCTTAGGAATGAATCAGCGGATGGAAGACCTTTCTCTCGCTTGCTCGCTCGCTCGCTCTCTCTCTGCCTCTCTTTAATTCTGCCTTTCAAATAAATCTTTTTGTTAAAAGATTAATTTGAAAGTCAGAGTTACACAGAGAGGCAGAGAGAGAGAGAGAGAGAGAGAGGTCTTCTATCCACTGGTTCACTCCCCACTTGGCTGCAACAGCTAGAGCTGCGCTGATCTGAAGCCAGAAGCCAGGAGCTTCTTCCAGGTCTTTCACGCCAATGTAGGGGCCCAAGGACTTGGGCCATCTTCTACTGCCCTCCCAGGCCATAGAAGAGAGCTGGATAGGAAGTGGAGCAGCCAGAACTCAAACTGGCACCCATATGGGATGCTGGCACTGCAGGTGGCGGCTTTTATCCGCTACACCACGGCGCCGGCCCCATATATAAATCTTTAAAAAAAAAAAAATGATATGGAGGCCCCTCAAAAAAATAAAAATAGGGACTGGCATTGTGGCACAGTGGGTTATGCCACCAGCTTTGACACCAGCATCCCATACTGGAGGGCTGCTTAGAGTCACAGGTACTCAGCTTCCAATCCAGCTTCCTGCTAATGTGCCTGGGAAAGCACTGGAAAATGGCCCAGGTGTTTTAGGACCTGACACCCACATGGGAGGCCACGTGGAGTTTCTGGCTCCTACCTTTGGTCTGGCCCAGGTCAGCCTGCCATAGATATCTGGGGAGTGAACTGGTAGATGGAAGATATTTTTCTTTCTCTTTCTTTCAAATAAGAAAAAAAAACTTTAAAAAATGAAAATTAAATTATTACATGATCTAACAATTCTGCTTTTTGATATATACCCCAAGGAACTGAAAACAGAATCCTGAAGACATATATTCAGACCTATGTTCATAGCAGCATGATTCATGGTAGCTAAAACACCAAGTGTCACTCAACAGATGAGTGCATAAGCAAAATGTGACATACACATGCAATGGAATATTATTAAGCTTTTAAAAGAAAGTCTGACAAATGCTACAAGGTGGTTGAACCTTGAGGGCATTATAATAAGAGAAATAAAAAGTCATAAAAAGACAAATACTATATGATTTCACTTAAACGAATTCCATAAGGAAGTCAAAAAGCATAGAGACAGACTGAAGAACGGTGATTGGCAGGGGGAGTTCTGGGGCAGTTACTGTTTAATGTGTACAGAGTTTCAAAATTCTTCCAGGTCTCCACGTGGGGAAACTCCTGGCTCCTGACTTTGCATCAGCACAGCTCCTGCCATTTGCGGCCAACTGGGGAGTAAACCAGCGGATGGAAGATCTCTCTCTCTCTCTCAATCTCTTCTCTCCTCTCTCCTCAGCGGATGGAAGATTCTCTCTCTCTCTCTCAATCTCCTCTCTCCTCTCCCTGTGTAACTCTGACTTTCAAATAAATAAATAAATCTTAAAAAAAATAAAAATGGAATGAAAATATGGATTTGGTATAAAAATTTTTTGAAATCTACCCATGGTGTTTTCACAATGTATGTTTTCCATTAATTTTGAAGCTCTCTTGGACACAGACATAGACAGACCACACACACACACACACACACACACACACACAAAATACTAGGACTTGGGAATATAATTGCCCAAAATTTTGGTTCTAACATCACTAGACCATTTTTTTTTAAAGGTTTCTATTTATTTATTTGAAAGTTACAGGCAGAGAGAGGGAGAGACAGAAAGAAAGGTCTTTCATCTGCTGGTTCATTCCCCAAATGGCTGCAACGGCTGGAGCTGAGTTGATCTGACCTCAGGAGCTTCTTCCAGGTCTCCCATGTGGGTGCAGGGGCCCATGTACTTGGGCCATCTCCTACTGCTTTCCTAGGCCATAGCAGAGAGCTGGATTGGAAGTGGAGCAGCCGGGACTAGAACCTGTGCCCATACAGGAAGCCGGTACTGTAGGCAGTGGCTTTAGCCCACTATGCCACAGTGTTGGCTCCACTAGAACTCTTCTTATTATTAAAGCTATGCTTACATTGGAACTTACTACCTCTGTAGATCTACCTGCAACATCAAAATACAGAGACACACATCCCTCCTAGTACTGTAATATCTGAGTACTTTATTCTGGAAAAATACAAAAGAAATACTGAATTAATGGACTTTTTTTCCTTAGTAAATGTCAACTGACATTTGTTAAAGTTATATAGTTTGACTGCCTGTATGCACTGCAACAATTTTCCATATAATTTCATCATACTGGAAATATTTTATTTATTGACTTGAGAATGTTAATATGCTGGGAATAAATATACTAAATAACTAATGACTGGTCTATAGATAAATTGATGTTAAGTTTACACTAAGGCCACTAATTCTACAAGAATGTTAGGAAAAACTCTTACCATTGATAATTCTACATAAAATCATTAATCTTGACAATATAGCATTATTAAGGGTAAAATATCATTAAGATAAAGACATTTTAATCATTGTGCAAATGGAATTCATTGATCTGCCACAAAATGAGTTTATTGACAAAACACTTTACAGTATTATTTACATTTATACAAGTTTGTGTTGCAAATATTTTACTAAGCATCACTTAAGAGTTTAATAGGCTATCAAAAGGATACTGAACATGTGTTCAATTTTGGGGATGAATATTTTTCCCAAAAGCAATGCAGATATGTATATTATGTTTCTTGCTCATATATGACTTGTTTTCAAGATAATATTAATTATCACTAATGTCATTAACGATCTGTTTCTGTGTCAGATGGAGATTTAGTCCTATGATTAACATTAACGAGTACCATGCTGGGGGTTCTAGCATTTTTTTTTTGGGGGGACAGGCAGAGTGGACAGTGAGAGAGACAGACAGAGAGAAAGGTCCTCCTTTGCCACTGGTTCACCCTCCAATGGCCGCCGCAGCCGGCGCACCACACTGATCTGAAGGCAGGAGCCAGGTACTTACCCTGGTCTCCCATGGGGTGCAGGGCCCAAGGACTTGGGCCATCCTCCACTGCACTCCCTGGCCACAGCAGAGAGCTGGCCTGGAAGAGGGGCAACCGGGACAGAATCCAGCGCCCCGACTGGGACTAGAACCCAGTGTGCTGGCGCCGCAAGGCGGAGGATTAGCCTAGTGAGCCGCAGCGCCAGCCCTCTAGCATATTGATACGTATAAATTATGTTTCCCAAAAGTGAATTCTCTTAAGGTTAAGCAAAACACTACATAAAGAGGAGATATTCTTTTCTAAATACTGTTTTTCTTCCTAGAGGCTTATAAGTTTGAAGAGATTTTCTATTACATTTTATTATTTTTCTAATCTTAGCAATATAAAATAAGTAAGAGTTATCTTTAAGGTCAGAAGACAAAGTTTCAAAACCTGATTCTACCACTATTACTACTACGTTTTTCTAAAATGTAGACAATCATACCTACCTTGTAGGCTAATTAGTGAGGATGAGGACTAAATAATATAAAAAACAAAGTGCCTGAGTCAGAGTTGACAAAAGAACTGCTGCTCAAAAGAAATTAAACTCCACACTTTTTCCTCAAATCAGCATTTTCAGAAATGCTGACTGCAGCACTGGAAGGCGAAGTGGGCACTGTTAACTGTCACATGTGCACAACTGCCTGCAGCTGCTGCTTCACTAGGCTCAGGCTTGAAAGCACATTGAACTGAAACCATGAAGTTCATCTTTGTAGTCTCCTATAAACTAGGAAGTAGGCTGAAATCAACACCTTAAGAAACAAAAATCCACATGGTTTTCTTTTTCCCCTTCTGCTTTTCAAGAAAAGAGAGGAGAGAAATAAAATATGCATAAATTTATATGTACATGTGGTATTTTTCCCCCTTTTTGCAAGGCTGGGAAACACTTTATCTTACATATTTCATTTATAAACAGGACCTGAGAAGGTAGGACAATATAGGTCACGTGCAGTGACTACAGTGGGCATTCTAAATTAAAACTTGCTGGTTCAGACTGGCACCATCATCATAATAGCAATAGAGGGTGTAGCCACTAGATATATCATCAGTGAAACCACACTATCAAACAGAACATCTGAAGAGACATGCTTATTTTAGAGCATACAAGAGGGACCAGCGCTGAGGAGTAGAAAGTTAAGCATTCACCTTGGGCGCCAGTTTGAGTCCTGGCTGCTCTACTTCCAATCTATCTTGTGCTGATGGCCTGGGAAAGCAGAAGATGGCCCTAGTTCTTGGGCCCCTGCACCTCGTGGGAGATCTGGAAGACACTCTCGGCTCCTGGCTTCGGATCAGCCCAACTCTGGCTGTTACAGCCATTTGGGGAGTGAACCAGCAGATGGAAGCCCTCTCTGTCTTTCCCTGTCTGTAACTCTGCCTCTCAAGGAAATAAATAAATCTTAAAAAAAAAAAAAAAAGCAAAGAAAGTCATGTTTCCCATCTTTTATGACTTTACTAATATTTTCAGAATTTATGAATATGTAAATTAAATACTGCTTAGGTTGACTTTCTCCTATTGAAATAGAGAATAACTCAATTACCCAGAAGTATCAAAGAATCAATCATAATTAACCCAAACAGGAATACTATCCTTTAATTTATATATTTGTTTCCCATTTAAGAATATTATTTTATGTAATACTTTAGGTTCTCAGTGTATTAGATTAAATATATTATTTCTTTTAAAAAATTTATGTATTTATTAGAAAGGCAGAGTTCTGGGGGAGGGGGAGAAGGAGTGAAGGAAGTAGGGAGAGAGAAAAAAAAGAGAGAGAGAAGGAGAGAGCAAGCTACCTTCCATCCATTGGCTCACTCCCCAAACAGCCTCAACTGGGCTGATCAGAAGCTAGGAGCTTCATCTGGGTCTCCCATGTGGGTTCAGGGGCCCAAAGACTTGGGCCATCCTCTGCTGCTTTCCCAGGCACATTAAGCAAGGAGCTGGATCGGAAGTGAAGCAGCTAGAACTCGAACCAGCACACATAAGGAATGCCAGCATATAGGTGGCAGCTTTACTCTCTACGCCAACACCAGACCCAAACATATTAAGTTCTAATAAATTTTGTGTACAGCAAGCAAACAGAAAGGTCTACTTAAATATGGCATCTGTGTACCTGTTTTAATAAATATACATCTTTATAAGAAATACTAAATATGAACTCAAATAGGGCCAAAAACCACGATAATTTGCTATGTCTTCATTTCATTCTTATAAAAACTAAATGTAAATTCACAATTTAGTCATTGAATTATAAATTATTTTGCAGTAGTCTTTAAAATACAACAAAGTAGGTGATGAGTATTCCACACATTTTTCTTAAATTCAGTGCAATGAAGTAATATATTAAAGTCTTTTTAAGTTGCTATTTTGAATGTGTATATATAAGGTGGACTGTTTAAAAATTCATTTTTTAAAAATTTATTTGATTTACTTGAAAGGCACAGTTACAAAGGGAGAGACAGAGATCTTCCATCCACTGGCTCACTCCCCAAGTGACCACAACAGCTAGGGCTGGGCCAGACCAAATCCATCAGCCAGAAGCTTCTTGTGGGTCTCCCAATGTGGGTTTATCCCTCTGCTTTTCCAGGCACATTAGCAGGGAGCTGAATCGGAAGTGGAGCAGCTAGGACTCAACCCGGCACCCATATGGGATGCTGGCACTGCAGGTGGTAGCTTAGCCCACTGTATCACAATGCTGGCCCCCAAAACATTCATTTTTGATCTCTTTCATCCAGTATTGAATTTTTTTTTTTTAACAAGAACACACCAAAGGTTGCATTTACTGACAAATACTGCAAGAAAGTATTAGCTTTGTTTGTTCATTTGATAGCCAAAGGGGCAAAGATCTCACCTGGCCCTCAAATTTATTTTTCTAAAGTTGACTTTGGTATCTGTCAACTCTAAGCCAATCTTCCCCACAGCAGAACTGATTATAGAAGACAGGGTATTACAAGTTACTTACTATTTACCTTGTGTTCCATATCTTGTAAGAAAAAGTCTTACTACAAGATACAGTCTTTTAATAGACATCCATAAAGGATATCCTTTAGAAAGGATATTCTCACTTAAACACTCTGCAATATAAAACTTATTTCTTGTGATAAGCACAAATAATTAAAACTCATATATGGAAATGTGTATTTCATAAAACACAACCAAATAGCCATCAATGATGGCAACTGATTCAATCAAGAAGATGTTGAAACGATTCTATCCATCTGGTTTATCATAATAGAAAATAAAAAGAAATAAAAAGGGATCCATTTCTTTTTTCACAAACGTGTATGCATGACTTATGCAATGGTATCCAACATCATTAATCACCAGGGAAATGCAAATAAAACCATAAGATACCACTACACATACATGCGATCAGCTAAAAGGCAAAAGCAAACTAATACTACCAAGTGCTGACAGAGGTATAGAATAACAGGAACTCTCATGTGCACAGTGGTAGGAACCCAGACTTGTGTATCTACTTGGAAAAACATTTGGTAGCTTCTTAGAAAGTTAAATATAAACTTATGATAAGGTCCATAAATTCATTTCTAGGTATTTACCTGTAAAATGAAAACTACTGTACATAAACACACCACACTTACCCTTTATGTCAAGGTTTGTGGAACCTTTAGTCATGACTGACCAAAACTGGAAACAACCTAGATGTCCCTCAACAGGTAAGAGAATAAACAAATTGTGGTTCATACAAGAGAATACTATCCAGCAATGGAAAAGTACAAATTAATGACTCATATTAAAGAATCCAGACCTAAGACACGACAAACTGTATGAGTCTACTTATAGGAGGCTTCGGAAAAGACTAAAGAGAAGGAAAATGTATCCGTGGTTGCCAGGGCTTGGGGTTAGCGATTGGGTCTGACTATACAGTGGCAGCCCAAGGGGAACTGGGGTGTCATGGAACTGTTATAGGTGGACATGTTGAGATACACGACCACACTGTTTCAAAACCCGCAGAGATGTACAACACAAAGGGTGGAGATGGATATACAAACCATGGACATCAGGAACCCTGCAATGGACTGTGAATTGTGATAAATGACTATGTGTGGAACAGACGATAAACAAAACACAATGAAAGGGATATGGACGAAAGTGCCCAACTTAACTAACTTCTGGAAACAGTATTTTGTTTGGAAACTGTGAGAATAAAAAGAAGTGTATATAAACCCTGTATTCTACTTGATAAATGTTTCTCACAAGGGCATGTGTTAACAATTTTGAAACTTCTGTACATGTGTAATAATAAACCCACTGCAGCTAATGAGTCAGGTTTCTCACTATAAGAGAAACACTTATGAAAAGGCAAAAGAGGAATGATAAAGTAAGTCCTGTGGTGCTAGACTGGAGTTGGAGGTATCAGTGTGAACTAATTTTTTAAATGTACAGAAGCCACAGAAATAAATATAGAAGAGAGAATGTATGTATGTGTGTATGTGTGTGTGTGGGGGGGGGTTAGCATATGAGGGATCTTCAAAAAGTTCATGGGAAATATGTATTATAAATAAACTACACATAGATTTCAAAACATTTCCTCATGCTAATTTGTTGAAAACACGTCTAAAGAGGATCTGAGGCACTGAGAAAGGTGAGACACAGATTTGAAGACAGCCCCTATCGAAGCAGCATGAATTCTGCTAAAACTGAAGCAAGAACAAACATCAACTTTATGGTGAAGTTGATGTGGAAAGACAGTGAAATCACTGATGCTTAATGAAAAGTTTATGGGGTCAGTGTTCCAAAGAAATCCAGTTTATAATGGGTAGCTTGTTGAAGAAGGGATGAGATAATGTGGAGATAAGTCGGCAGCAGACCAAACCCATCAATTTGTAAGGAAAAAATTAATCTCCGTGATGTTCTGATGGAAGAGAACCAATCACTAACCGCAGAAACAACTGTCAACACTGAAGACATCTCCACTGGCTCATCTTACGCAATTCTGCCTGAAAAATTAGTTATGCCAATTTTCTGCCTCACCACTACCCCGACTGCTGTCCCCAGATTCACTGCAGACAGGAGCATAACTTTCAATGGACATTTTAAACAAGTGGCTTAGCAAGATCCAGAAGCACTTCTTCCAAGATCTGTAACAGGAGATGAAACGTAACTTCCCCAATATGATCCTGAAGAAAAGCACAAAGCAATGGCTACTAAGACAGGGAAGCGGAGCAGTCAAACAAAGCAGGCTGGGAAAGAGCAAAGGTCCCAGCAACTGTGTTTCTGGATATTGAGAGCATTTTGCTTACTGAATTTCTGAGGAACAGAGCATGATATGAAAGTCACCCAGGGCTTAGGCAGATGAAGGTCTGGGAAAGCTTCACGAGTCCCCCTCTGGGCCCACTCCTCTCACCACGTAAGGGCAACCTGTGAGTTTTCATGGGAAATGCTTAGGCCCACCAGACAGTTCTGGACTGGTGCCTTCTGACTTCTTTTTGTCTTCTCATCTTTGGAGGGCACACGTTTTTCTTTAGTTAATAATGTAGGAAAGGATGTACTGACATGTTTGAATCTCCAGGACTCTCAGTTCTTTAGGAACAGACCAAGTGGCAAGTATCACCATTTACAAATCTGTCTGGAACCTGAGGGACCTTATGTTTAGAAGTTTACACTTTTTACTTTCATCTTCTACTTAATTTTCCATGACCTTTTTTTAAAAAAATTATTTATTTATTATTTGAGAGGTAGCGTTACAGAGAGAGAGACAGAAAAAGATCTTCCATCCACTAGTTCACTCCCCAAATGGCTGCAACAGCCGGAGCTGGGCTGGTCCAAAGCCAGGAGCTTCATCCAGGTCTCCCACATGGGTGCAGGAGCCCAAGCACCTGGGTATCTTCCACTGCCTTCCCAGGCCATAGCGGTGAGCTGGATTAGATGTGGAGCAGCCAGGACATGGACCGGCGCCCATATGGATGCCGGCACCCACACAGGATGCTGGCACCGCAGGTGGAGGCTTAGCCTAGTAGGCCATGGCGCCCTTTCCATGACCTTTTAAAAATCTCTTTGTACATACAAACAGTTCTTTGTTCTGACCACTTAACAGCCTAAAAGCGGTAACACCTCAGTGGTAACAGAGCATATCTAGCACCCAGATACTGGTCTGTAAATACAGTTCAGCAACAGGATTCGAGACAGACCTGAGTTCCTTGGAAAAGCAGGTAATTCCAGAAATGGAACAGAGAAAATACAAGATAAGTATGAGGCATGTTATAGAAGCAGAATTGGTTTAAAGAAAAAAAAAAAGGATATGTTGAAAGAATTTAAAAGCAAACTCCCAGTAATTATTTGGAATAATCTGAGCTGTAAAATAAATAACAATAATATTGATTCAATATAGAGAATAAAACAAATATAATGAATTATATAAATATATAAATAATTATAATGAATTATATATGAATTATATAAATAAATGTGGGGGAGGATTACTCAGTGCTATAGAAGAACTAAAATTGATAAATGTAGAAGAAATGAGAACAGAAAATCACCATTACAACACCACAGTAGTATCAGTGCCAGACAAGATCCGCCAATAAATGCCAAAACTAGTGGCCAAAAATACAAGGAGAAACAGGATATTTATGAAATCCCAAATTATTTCTTCCCCCACAGTAATTAACACAGAAACATTAACTTTCCAACAGAGGAACCTGGCATATTCCTGCACAATTAAGTGACCACGGCTAACATTGCCCTGGTCACACGCTGAGAGAGGTGTGCAGAACCTCGGCAGTCTTCTTGCCCAAGAGCCTAACTTCAACACCATCAGGAGAAGCATCAGAGAAATCCTAATTGAGTGACATTCTATGAAACATCGAAGTGTGAAGGTCATGAAAGACTGAGCAACTGTCAGAGGTGGAAGAAACTGAGGAAATACTATAACCAAATGTAATGTGAGATCCTGGAAAAAGACCCTAGTAAAAAAAATAGGTGAACTTCTATCAAAGTCTAAAGTGAGCCAATTTGTTGTTGCCTAAGTCTTGCTTGTTGTGACATGATTATGTGAGACGTTTACAATAAAGGATGCTCAGTGAAGAATATATATACATGTATATATATTTACAATATTTACAATGTATTGGTAGGTTTAAATCTATTTCAAAATAAAAGGTTGTTTTTAAAAAACTCAAAACAGCACTTTTCTCTTTCAAATGTTATTTCTTGACAACAAATTCTGTAAATTTAGTAGAAAACAGAATGACTCATGGACAATGGTACTTCAATAAGTTTGTCAAAAAAGAACTAAAACATAAATTCATTTTGTGCAAAAGATTTTTGAGATACTTGATTTTTTCATGATACACATTTCTGAGAATTTTTTGAAGGCTTTGTGCATTTTTTGAAGAATACATTAAAGTTCCTTTAAGAAGGTCCCATAGTGGTCAATTACAGCAAGTTGTTTTTATGTTATCTCCTGTGAGGCTAAACCTCAGAGGTCTATTTTGAAACTTGTTTCTTTACTGTCCTAAGAGCTACATAATGACACCAATGAATCGACAAATTAAAAAGCTGGCATTGTCTTTCAGTCTGCATACTTTCCAAGATGTGAACAGAGAAAATTCCAAAACAAGTTCATTCAGGTCCATTCTTATACACCCTTTGCTTTTTTTTTTTTTTTTTGACAGGCAGAGTGGACAGTGTGAGATAGAGACAGAGAGAAAGGTCTTCCTTCTGTCGGTTCACCCCCTAAATGGCCGCTACAGCTGGCGCGCTGCGCCAATCTAAAGCCAGGAGCCAGGTGCTTCCTCCTGGTCTCCCATGGGGTGCAGGGCCCAAGCACTTGGGCCATCCTCCACTGCCTTCCCAGGCCACAGCAGAGAGCTGGACTGGAAGAGGAGCAACCGGGACAGAACCGGCGCCCCAACCGAGACTAGAACCCAGAGTGCCGGCGCCGCAGGCAGAGGATTAGCCTAGTGAGCCGCCAATTCTTATCCACCCTTATATATTCTAAAAGGCAAGCAGGATAATTTGATTTAAAGAAAAACTCTGCCTGTGTCTTAACATACATATATTTTAAAAATTTAATGATACTGTCAAACTGGCAGTGCTTCAGTATCTGATTTTTAAAACTTCTTTTATTTGAGAGGCAGACAGACACAAAGAAAGAGATGTTACTTGCTGGTTAACTCTCCAATTGCTAACAAGGACTAGGACGAGGGCTGAGCCAGGCCAGAGCCAGGAGCTGGGAATGTGATCCAGTTTTCTGATCCAAGTCTCCCACATGGGTGGCAGGAACCCAATTACTTGAGCTGTAACTGCTGCCTCTCAGAGTCTGCACTTTAGGGAACCTGAAGTCAGGAGCCAGAGAGGGGACTCAAACCCAGAACTCTGACGTGGAATGTGGGCATTTTAGCCACTAGGCAAAACATCTGCTCCTCAGTATCTGATTTTTTAAATTTAATTATTAAATATTAAATTAAATGTTAAATATTTAAATATTTTATATTGATCTAGAAAAATCTAATTAACCTATTGTTAGATGGAAGAAAAAAAAGTGTGAACTTATCCTGTAATCCTTATTTTCCCTTTAACTTCTTTTAAGTACAGCTGAAACATAAATCAAGGAAGAAAAAAAAAACACTGCTTATTAGAGAGAGCGAGAGCACACTCCCATCCAAACGCCTGCAACGGCTGAGGCCAGGTTAGGCAACCAAGGACCCAATTCAGGTCTCCCATGTGACTGGCAGGGACTCAAACCCTTGAGCCACCCCCTGCTGCCTCCCAGAGTG
The DNA here is from genome assembly GCF_051225735.1 of Oryctolagus cuniculus. Lineage (NCBI taxonomy): Eukaryota > Metazoa > Chordata > Mammalia > Lagomorpha > Leporidae > Oryctolagus > Oryctolagus cuniculus. The sequence goes on along the minus strand of NC_142878.1, from coordinate 92,036,451 downwards.
TGCACTAATAGGAAGCTGAGACTTGAACCCACCCCACCCGCAGGAACTTGCAGTCTACCTGGGTTGATCTCCATCTAAAACAAATATTTCAACATTTTGTATAGGAGCCAAACAAGATCCAAAGTCTCAAAATAACCGAATGTCCAGGTTTACAAAGGTTTACTAGGTTTACAGGGAAAATCTCAACTTGCATGGCAGAAATGCCAACACTAATAAAACACAGAAGTTGGAATTACTTGATCAAGATATTAAAAACATTAAAAGGGTCAGCACTGTGGCGTAGCAGGTTAAGCCTCCGCTTGTGGCACTGGCATCCCATATGGGTGCTGGTTCTAGTCCGGTTGCTACACTTCTGATCCAGCTTCCTGCTGATGACCTGGGAAAGCAGTCGAAGATGCCCCAAGTGCTTGGGCCCCTGCATCCATGTGAGAGACCTGGAAAAAACTCCTGGCTTCCAATTGGCCCAGCTCCAGCCATTGTGGCCATTTGGGGAGTGAACCAATGAAAAAAAGATCTCTCCGTCTCTGTCTCTCCCTCTTTCTATGTAACTCTGCCTCTCAAATAAAATAAATAAGTCTTTTAAAAAAGTAAAAAAAAATTAAAGCAACTATTACAGAATAATGCTTCACATGTAGGAGCAAAGATTCTTGAAACAAACAGAAAGATAAGTTCAGAAAAGAAATAGAAGGTATAAAGAAGAACCAAATGGAAATCTTAGAAGCGTTTCTCAACACCAATAACCAAATTTAAAAGTTCAATAAAATCAACTCAATGACAGAAAGAAAGAGACAGAAGAAAAACAATCAATGAACTTACTATACATGAACAGAAATGAACAACAGAGAGAAAAAGGCTGGGAATAAAAACAAAGAATTTTTTTTATTTTTAATTTACGGCAATCAAATGCCAACAAGAAGAGTTCAGTGCTAAGCTAGAAATCAAGGAAATATGCAAAAGAAAGGATAGAGACGTTTCAAGGGGATACAAGGTCTAACACTGAAACTATTGTAGCAAAAAATAAACACAGTGCAATACACATCAGTCCTTGACTCTGGTAGAACTACACAATATTTATCATTGTAAATTGTATCATAAGTCGAAAATGCATTTAATACACCTAACTTAACAAACTTCATAGTTTAACCTAGCATACCTCAATGGTCTCAGAATACTTACATATCTTAAAATGGGGGAAAATCACCTACCACAAAGCTTATTTTATAATAAACTGTTGACTATCTCACATAATTTGTCAACTACTGTACTGAAAATGCAACTAGAATGGCAATGTATGCGTATGCTTTTATACTCTTGTAAGTTAGGAACCATCTGAACTATATCACAAACCAGTGAAAGCAGAGGGACTAAGTAAGAGGAAGAGAAGCTTCCTTACTGAAGAACTCGTAATAACATATGCGGATGCGCTCCACTGATAACAAGAAACTTAAATCTCCACTGCCCTGAGCGTGGACTGAAATCAGCATCTTGCTTCCAAACTGACTTTAGGGGCGGCCCTGTGGCTAGCGTGGGAGCCATCTGCAACACCACCACCCCATATAGATGGAGGTTCAGGCCCCAGTTATTCCATTTCCAATCCAACTCTCTGCTAATGCACCTGGAAAAGCAAATGAGTGTGGTCCAGGTGCTTGGGCCCCTGCCACCCAAGTGGGAGATCCAGAGGAAGACCTGGCTCCTGGCTTCAACCTGACCCAGCCACTGCCAGTGCAGCCATTTGCTGAGTGAACTAGCGGTTAGAAGATCTCTCTCTCTCTCTCTCTCTCTCTCTCTCTCTCTAACCCTGCCCTCCCAAGTAAATAAATAAATATTTTAAAAAATGTTGATTTATAGTGGAGAAATCTAGCAAACACTACCTAAATCAAATGATATCACCCTATTAAGATGTAACGATAAGAGAGTATCTGTGATATTCTCTAAAACCCATAACCTCCACGTAATCACAATAAAAAGCATCAGACAAATGCAAACTGTGTGACATTTTACAAAATATGTGACAAGTATCCTACTCGAAACTGGCAAGGCCATGAAAAACACAGATAGATGGAGCAACTGTCACAGACTGTGGAGTCCAAGGACAAACAACAAACAACACGGAACCCAAGGCTAGATCCTGGAGTGCAAGGAGACTACTGGAAAATCTGGCAAAACCAAAGTTTGCAATCTGGAGTTTGGCAAGTATTAACATATCAGTTTCAGTTTCTTGATTCTGATAAATTCAGTTGGTTTTGTAGATATTATCAATTATGAAGAACATAAAGGAACTTTCAGTATTATCTTTGCAACTCTTCTATAAATGTAAAATTATTTCTAACTAAAAAGTTTGTATTTTAAAAAATGGGCAAAAGAACAAATCCTTCATCAAAAAGGATATATGACAAAAATCCACAAGATGTTCAACATCGTTAGCTATCAGGAAAATGCAAATTAAAAGCATTATTAGATTCCACTATAAATTTGTTGGGATGGCTGAAGTTAAAAAAGACTAACAGAATGATTACTGTCAAATATGCAGAACCACTAAAACACCCATATATTGCTAACGGTAATATAAAATAGCACAGCCATTTTAGAGAACAGTTTGGCAAAATATAAACTTATCACATGACCTAGCAATCCCACTCCTACAAATTTTTGCCCAAGAGGAAGCTTACTTTCAGACAATACCTGTACTTAAATGATTATAGCAGTTCTATTCAGAATAGCTAAAAACTGGAAACAACTCAAATGTCATTCATTAATGGATAAACAAACTGTGGTACATCCATACAAATGAATACTACTGAGCAATAAAAATGAATAAAATACTGACACACAGAGCAACTTACATGACTCTTAACAGCCATTATGCTGAGTAAATGCATGTGCAGCAATCTCAAATGGCTACATGCTACACTCCATTTAATGACCACTTCTGAAAAGACAAAAGTAACACGATAGAGTAGTTGCCAGGAACTGGGATGAGACGACACAGGGATAGCACAGGGCAGTCTCTTGAGTTAATGGGGACTATTCTAGATTCCTACTGTGATGACAGTTATACCAATCGATTTTCATGTCAGAATTCACTGACTTACACACAGACAGTAAGTTTTACTGCATGATCATTTTAAAAAATAAAATTTCCGATACTTTTAAAACTTATCAAGGCTTTTCCAGGATATTTGGTTTGGATTTTACAGCCTATAAAAATCCTCATTTAATCTGTCTACTTTAAAGACAGAACAAATGACAAGTTTCTCAGCTCAGTCTTGCCATGTAAAATCATGGGGGGATCCAGAGCCTAAATGTCAATTTCCCCAGGCAGTACATCACCTGCTAATCACAATCCCACCTCATGGAAGAGTGAATCTTGAGATCTGCTTAGAGACCTCATCCAAGAACTTTCATTACAGTTTTTGTTGTTTTGTTGTTTGAAGAATATGGATTCACAGTCAGTAGAGACTAAGGAGGAGTAGAATGTGATTCATTCCATTTCAATTGCATAGAGAGAGCCTTTGCAAGATGGAAAAGTAAAATAATTTGTTCCCATCTTTATTATTAGGGGAAAGATAATTGCTTTATTTGAATAAGAACAATGAAGGGAAGCCAAGATGTAAACCAGAAAAAATAGCATCCCAAAAGTAATTTTAACTCTTCTGCAAGAATTGATCTTTCCTAAAAACTAAGTTCAAAGAGAGGACTTCTCCAGAGCCTTTTATCATTTTATTTGATTCCTAAGTGTATGCTAGCTATTATTTTTAAAATTCATAAACAGCGCCTATTTCTATTTAAGCTAACCTCAATGATTACTTGTTTTTAAGGATACTGGTGGCCGGCGCTGCGGCTCACTGGGTAATCCTCCGCCTTGCGGAGCCAGCACACTGGGTTCTAGTCCCAGTCGGGGCGCCGGATTCTGTCCCGGTTGCCCCTCTTCCAGGCCAGCTCTCTGCTGTGGCCAGGGAGTGCAGTGGAGGATGGCCCAAGTGCTTGGTCCCTGCACCCCATGGGAGACCAGGATAAGTACCTGGCTCCTGCCATCGGATCAGCGCAGCATGCCGGCCGCGGTGGCCATTGGAGGGTGAACCAACGGTAAAGGAAGACCTTTCTCTCTGTCTCTCTCTCTCACTGTCCACTCTGCCTGTCAAAAAAAAAAAAAAAAAAAAAAAAGGATACTGGTGTTCTCAATTGTGCTAGTAAATCTAGCAATTAATCTCACATAGCTATATTTTCTTTAAAGGAGTCACAGATTATATTAAAAAGTCAACCTGCAATTGCACGAGTTTCAATTGGAAAACAAATAGCCTCTGTAAAACAGTTTCTGCCTTAAGGCCTTTTGTTCTCCTAATATTACATTCAATTAGAAGTGAAATGGCCTGCTTCAAGAATTTAGGTTTATTTCCCCCAGGAACACACTTGGTAAGATATATGACTTACATCTGCTACCATACCCTTTCTAACTGAAGCCATTTGTGTGTGGTAGCTGTAATAGTTCACTAAGGTCAGTTTAGTTTCAATATCCATTATAACGGCATGGACTGCAAATCTGTGTGCTTACTGCTCTATGCAATCATTTCACTAGTGTTCAATTTGCTAAAAAAGGGCTGCTCAAATAATCTAAATCTCACTCCCAAAGATGCAATGCACCTGCCAAATGCTTTCACTAAGTCACTACATTTCATCTGTCTCTGTCTTTACATAAACAAGTATTTAAGTCACTCCTATATTTTAATGTACATAACCAGAGGTTTTTGCTTCCTTTTCATAAAATTATGGAAGTCATTATTACTGCATTAGTTATGCTATAATTTTCTACAGAAGGTACAATAAGAATTCTTACATATGAACTAAATCCAACAGGATGCTATATCTTCCTAGATGCACAATACTAAAAAAAATGTTCACAGAAATCAACATTATCTAGTAACATCTTGATACAAGGGGCAGCAGTTTGTCGCTCAGTTAAGACACTGTTTTGGATACCCGCATCCCACATCTGATTGATTAGGTTCCAATCTCAGCATCCTGAGTGTGAACCCTGGGAGGCAGCAGGCAATGGCTCCAGGGGTTGCCTCCACGTGGGAGGCTTGGATTGAGTTCCCAGTTACTGGCATCTGGGGAATACATCAGCAGATGGAAGCTGTCTTTCTGCCTTTCAAAATAAATAAAGTTATGTTACATTAAACCACCTGTTTCTATAAAAGTAGCAATCATCTGTCTTCAAAGTTAATATCATCCACACTTTCACCATGACAAGCATTTCTATTTAAGCAAACCAAACGAACTATGCACCCATTATTCCTAAAGTTCTTCGATAAGGAGTGAAGTCTCATATAAAATATACTCAAACTATCTGTCATAAAGAGTAAGAATGAAGAGGTCCATAAATACGCATAATGTTAAATCACCCAAGAATCAAGAACAGACTTGTGATGGAAAGTTCAGTACGTACTGAAACTAAGAAGGCATCTTAAGGCCCCAGGTGACACGCATACTTTGGAATCCAAATTTGTGTTACAAGTATACTAGCCACCTGCCAATAGTTCTGATGAAAAGTTCTGACAGCCAAGTTTAAAATCAGTGCTTTGGTAGATTATCCATAAATCTCACCTATCTATGCTTACTCCAATCCATCATTGCTAAAGCTCCCTATTGCTGCTTTGGGAAATTACCTATTAGGGAACTGGAACTGGAACTATCATCGAGAAAAGAAGGCTGTAAACAATTGATAAGAACTCTGCAGTTTTGCATAAACAATAGACTCAGCATATGGTGGGAGCACAACAGGGAACAGTGTATGAGGAAGACTGACACTCTAACGATAGTAAACAATAGATAGCAAGTCTCTTCCATTATTTTAAAAGTATATCCTTCTACAGAAAAAGCCACATTGAGTTTATTTTAATTTACTTCTGAGTTGGTAACACTTCAATATTGATGAGTACTAGTTTTTATTCATTTACTTGAAAGGCAATGTGAGAGAGAGAGAAATATTCTATCCACCTGATAGCTCGCTCCTCAAATGCATGCAATGGCCACACTGGGCCAGGCAGAATCCAGGATCCAGCAACTCAATCCAGGTCTCCCACATGGATAACAGGGACCCAGGTACTTGAGCCACTACCTGCTACCTCCTGTACATAGCTGGGCTCAGAAGCAAAACCAGGACTTGAACCCAGGTACTCCTATATGTGATGTGGGAATCTTAACCACTGTACCAAGCCTGCCCTTGAATATTAAAGCAACTGCTGGCTTTCTTTTCATAGTGTAAGTGCTTTCTTAGTTGTTGAATTCAGTAAGGGGAGAGGGGTAGGCAGGCGGGTTTGCTAATTTATGAGCACTTGAGAATTACCAAGTGCTCCTTTTAAAACATTTTTCAGCGAGTACCTGATTAAATTTTATTTATTTGTTTGAGAGGTAGAGTTACAGACAGTGAGAGGAAGAAACAGAGAAAGGTCTTCCTCCCGTTGGTTCACTCCCCAAATGGCCACAACGGCCAGAGCTGTGCCGATCTGAAGCCAGGAGCCAGGAACCTCTTCCGGTCTCCCACATAGGTGCAGAGGCCCAAGCACTTGGGTCATCCCCCACTGCTTCTCCAGGCCATAGCAGAGAGCTGGATTGGAAGAGGAGCAGCTGGGACTAGAACCAGGGACCACATGGGATGCTGGCACCACAGGCGTAGGATTAACCTACTGCCAGCGCCGGCCCCCTGATTAAATTTTAGTCTTCTGAGTTCAGCTTGTTAAACTCAAAATTCCTTAATACTTTCAGAGTATAAAACAGCCAAAAAGGAAAAGTCAGGCTCCTAAGTCAATGCAAAGGATTCACAAAGTCAGACTTCATTAACAGTATCTCCGGAACATCTATTACATGAAACACTGCTATAGCAATGTGCAGAGGAAGGGCCAAAGCAAAGAACAGTGAGACTTGTGTCAGCCTGTTGATCTACACAACTGTAAGGTAATAAAATTCATGTTGTTGAAGCCATGATGTGTTATAATTTCTGATGGCAGCAATAGAACACACCCCCAGCACCTCTCTCTAGCAACCCAAGAGCTTCCTGTCAGGACCCTGACACTGCTTCAACAAATGACCTAAAATCCTGAAATGCTCTGATCTCATTATTTCCTATTCTCAACTCTTCTACTTTACACTCCCAACACCAGTCACAGTGAAGGAAAAGTCTTGTTTAAAAGAAGTGATATCAGGGCCAGTGCTATGGTACCGTGGGTTAAAGCCCCTGCCTACAGTGCCAGCACCCCATACAGGCACTCCACTTCCAATCCAGCTCCCTGCTAAATCCAGCAACCTGGGAAAGCAGTGGAGGATGGCCCAGGTGCTTGGGCCCCTGCACCCATGTGGGAGACCTGGAGGAAGCTCCTGCCTATGGCCTGGCCCAACCCAGGTCGTTGTAACCATTTAGGGAGTGAACTAGCAGATGGAGGATCTCTGTCTCTCTACCTCACAAATATATAAAATCTAAAGAATTGATATCTTGAAATAAAATGTCACTTACCAATCATGAAGCAGAATTTTCTAGTTAGAATGTGTGGTCATCATTATGCCAAAGAGTACCTGACAGTGCCACAGAATAGTTATAACTAAACTACAAACTTCACATTCCTCAACACGCAGTTCCAAATACACACAATCCTGCATGTCAGATTCTGATGAACTCACTTTCAAAGAAAAGGGTTTTTGTTTTTAAACCTGAAATCACTTCTTTGCCTCTTAATTTATATAATATATATATGCTCTAAAATATTGAAAACCCCATAAACAATCAGTTTAATAGTAATTAGCATTTTATTTAGTTAAAACAACAGCAGAACATGCCAAAACACACGGCAGAAGACTTTCTCCCTGCCTGATCAGTGTCAAAGAACAGTTCTATTTCATGATTAAGAAGAATTTGTCACAGCGTATCTCATTTACAAGATACAAAGTAGTGAAGGAACAATTTTATTAAGAAAGTCCTTGCTTAGCAAAAATCTTGGTATATTTCGCAATACAAAGATTTTTTTTAACTGTCCTAATAAAACCCAGCCAAATATGCGATTAAGGAATCAAAATGGACAGAAGACTGCACTATTGATTTCACTCTGGTTCCAATTTCCTAAGCAAACTAATTCCCTGTGGAGCAGAGGTTCCCAAATTATGCTGCACACTAGAATCACCTGAGGAGCATTTAAAAGTCCCAGTGCCCAGGGGCAGCATGGTGGCGCACTAGGTTAATCCTCCGCCTGCGGTGCCGGTATCCCATATGGGTGCCAGGTTCTAGTCCCGGTTGCTCCTCTTCCAGTCCAGCTTTCTGCTGTGGCCTGGGAAGGCAGTGGAGGATGGCCCAAGTATGTGGGACCCTGCACCCGCATGGGAGGCCAGGAGGAAGCTCCTGGCTCCTGGCTTCAGATCGGCACAGCTCCAGCCACAGTGGCCATTTGGGGAGTGAACCAACAGAAGGAAGACCTTTCTCTCTCTCTCTCTCTCTCTCTCACTGTCTATAACTCTACCTGTCAAATAAATAAATAAAAATATTTTTAAAAAAGTCCCAGTGCCCAAATTCCACCCCACAGCAATAAAATCAGAATGCCTATGGATAATACAAGCATGAGCATTTTTAGAGATCCCTAAGCACATTAATTAATATAATTAATGAAGTAGTATGCTTAATTACTAGCAATGCTGCAAGGTACAGTACATTGAAACAAGCAGGAGGCCTGGGATCTGGCACTGGCTTTGCCGCCAGCAAGCTTGGGCACATCTCTGGGCAGACATTTCCTCATCTGTAAAAAGAGAAGGTTGGACAAGTTCCTTCTTATATCTAACACGGATCTAGGATGGTAGTCTTTATTCTAAGAACTAAATTGCTCAACATTTAAACTATTAAAAAAAAAAAAGAAATAAAACACTGACAAAGAGTGAGAGACTTTTCATCTACTGTACACTCCCAAATGGCTGCAACGGATGCAGCTTGCCAACGTGAAGCAGGGAGTCCACAGCTCCATCCAGGTGTCCCATGTAGGTGGCAGGGCTCAAGTACTTAATCTGTCCTCTGCTGCATTCCCAGGTGCATTAGCAGGAAGCTGGACTGGAAGCAGAACAGTAGGACTTGAGCCAACACCCTAATATGGGATGCCTACATTGTCTGCAGTAGTCTTGTTTGCTGCATCACAACACCGGCCACTGCAGAGATTTTTTTTATACATGTTTACGTCCATCTAAGCCACAAAACTGCATATGATAAGCTGGGAATGATTGGAAGCTTGAATTATCTCAAAGTATAGCTTGCTATTAGACTATTTTCTGAACTTCTATTAAAATACACTGCACGTACTCAGATTTTCTTTAATTACATTCATGCTTTTATGTAGCTCCTAAAGACACAAAATAATTTTTAACTTTTCCTTAATATTAACTCATTTCATTAAAGAAATTATCATTAGGGCACCAGAAACATAGGTTGAAAGAATCCCTGAATACCAAGTTACTAGAACTGTCTCAATCTGAATTCTTACCCTTCCTAGCCCTCTATCAAATGTACAAATATTTCAAATGGTTGTGTAAAACAATTAAAAGTCAAATTTATTTTGGTGTAAACATTTTTGAAATCTATGAATAGTTTTTATAATACACACTTTTCATGAATTATTTGAAAATACCTTTATGCAGGGAGTTCATGGTTTCTTTTTATTTTTTCCCAGAAAATGACATTTTTCTATTAATGTTAAAGACAGTACAGAAAAATTAAGAACTGCCACAACATCTAAAACAAGTCTGTGATGAAGTCAAGACTTGACCCAATCCAGACTTCTTTCCACCCCATTCCAAAAGTCTCAGTTCTAGAGAAGGTTTCATGCACTGGTGAGAAGAATGTGTATTCTCCAACTGTAGGATGAAAAGTTCTGTAGTTATCTGTTAGGTCCACTTGGACTACAGTGTCAATTAACTCTGCTGTTTCCTTGCTAAATTTCTGTCTGATTAATCACCTGTTCATTGCTGAAAGTGGAGTACTGGAATCCCCCATTATTATTGTATTTGAGTCTATATCTCCCTTTAAATACCCTAACATTTCTTTTAAATAGCCAGGTGTCGCTCCCCCTCTTCGTGGAGGAACGACACTAAGCCCTGCCTAGGCTTCATATCCGAGTCACGGCACCATTATGTCGCTCCCCCTCTTCGTGGAGGAACGACACAGGACCCTGTGCTGTTCTTTCGTCTGCTCGGCCCTCCCCGGGTTTGCTGCTGGTTCTTCCCGGGTTGGCTACTGTCCCTTCCACCTCCGTGGAAGGGCAGTTCCCCCTGGCCGCATTCCCCACTTCCGCAGGGGAGCGGCACACCGCCGGCCGGTTCTCTCGGGGGCTGCACGGGTTCCCTTAGATGTTCCCCATAGATGTTCCCCATAGATGTTCCTGGTGCATGCCGTCTCTCTCCTCCTTTATAGTCCTCCTCTGCCAATCCCAACTCGGCTGCCCACACGCCGAGTACGCTGCTCTCCTCCAATCAGTAGCAAGTCCTGCAGCTTGTCAAGTTGGTGAGAGGCAGCTGTGCGGAAGCTGTTTACTTCTCTCCCAGCGCCATATTGTGGGAGAGCAGATGCATAGAATAAGTCTTAATTCCAGTAACTCAGTCTAGTCCGGTTTGCTCCCCACAGTGGGAGAGCAGATGCATAGAATAAGTCTTAATTCCAGTAACTCAGTCTAGTCCGGTTTGCTCCCCACAGCCAGGTGCTTTGTAATTAGATCTTCCTTTTGAATTGATCCCTTAATTATTAAATACTTCCCTTCTTTGTCTCTTAACAGTTTTTGTGTTAAAGTCTATTTTGTCTGATATCAGGATGGCTACACCAGCTCTTTTTTGGTTTCTGTTAGCATGTAATATCTTTTTCCATCCTTTCACTTTCAGTCTGTGTGTATCTTTGTTGGTGAGATGTATTTCCTGTAGGCAGCAAATAGATGGGTTTTGTTTTTTTAATCCATTCAGCAGTCTGTGTCTTTTAACTGGAGAGTTGAGGCCAATTACATCCAATATTCCATAAATATTCCTATTTTTTAATCTGGGTTTTTTTTTTTTTTTTGGTACTTTTATTGGGAGATTTTCTTCCTTTACCTTCTTTCAAAGTGATGCTGATGTTTCTGTGTTTCTGTGTGTAACACATCCTTAAGCATCTTCTGCAGGGCAGGAAGGGTGGTGACAAATTCTTTTGATTTCTGTTTGTCATGAAGGTCTTTATTTCACCTTCATTCATAAATGAGAGCTTTGCAGGGTATAGTATTCTGGGTTGACAATTCTTTTCTCTTGAGACTTGGAATCTATCTAACCACTCTCTCCTAGCCTGTAGGGTTTCTTATGAGAAGTCCACTGTGAGTGTAAATGGAGATCCTCTCAAAGTAATCTGGCATTTCTCTTGTGAACATTTTAGAATCTTTACATTTTTGATTACAATGTGTCATGGTGAATATCTTTTCTGGTCATGTCTATTAGGAGTTCTATGTGCTTCTTGCACTTGGATGTCCCTTTCTTTCTCCAAATTAGGGAAATTTTCTGTCATTATTTCACTAAAAAGGCCTTCTAATCCTTTCTTTCCATACCTTCAGGAACTCCCAGAACCTGTATGTTGGACAGTTTGACAGTATCCTGTAGATTACCAACAGTGTTTTTTAGTTTTTTAAGTTCTTCTTGTTTGGTCTGCCTATATAATTTCCTGAGCTTTGTCTTCTAAGTCAGATATTTTCTTATGCTTCACCAATTCTGTTGTTAAGGCTTTCCATTGCATTTTTATTTGTTCTACTGAATTCTTCATTTCCAAGATTTCATTCTGATTTTTCTTGAAGAAAGATCTCAACTTTGTGGGAGAAATTTTCTATCATGTCATGTACAGATTTCATTAGTTTGTGCATTTGCTTCTGATTACTCTAAGTAATCCTATGATCAATTTTTTTTTGAATTTCATTTCTGGAATTTCTCCAATCTCATCATCTTCACAATCTAGTATTGAAGTATTGTGTTCTTCTGGGGTGTCATGTTGTCTTCCTTATTCTTGTCTCTTGATTTGATGCATTTGTTATTCAGCATTTGTGGAGATACTTGTTGGTTTCTCAGAGTTCACCATTTCTACTGTAGCCAAGTTCACATGGATTACTGCAATACTATCATAAATGATCTTTCTACACTGAACCCTTCAATCCCTCACCAATTGTGATTTAGGAAGAAAAAAAAAGGTCACTTGATCACTCTGCTCATGCTCTAGAGATGGCAGCTTTTCTCAGATGAAAAGGTGACGTCCCCACAAAGTTTGATTATTTCCCTGACCCCACCTACTGCTCTCTGCCAGTCTCGCTCTGCATTAGTCACACTGGCTTTCCCCTTAACAGCTGTTACACAGGCTCCACCTCAGAGCAGGAATGCTCTTCCCTGAGATGCCCCATGGACTGTACTTCCTGTCTTTGCTCCAATGTTACTTTTCTTTCTCAGACCTTTGCTCCTCCAGCCCCCATGCTTCCCAGAACTCTCACCTGCTTTCCCTCCTTTATTTTTCTCTTCAGTACTGATTGCTATCTTACCAGAATACACACACACACACACTGGCTTCTGATCGGCGCAGTGCTGGCAATGGCAGCCATCTGGGGGAGTGAACCAACAGAAGGAAGACCTTTCTCTCTCTCTCTCTCTCTGTGTGTCTATAACTCTACCTGTCAAATAAAAAAAAAAAAAAAAAAACAACTAGCAGTAGTAAGCACTGTATTCATACCATTTAATAAATAACTGAACCGAGCAAGGTATTCTCTCTATTCTCTGATCTATTCTAATGTAAGGGAGTAATTTGAGTAATTTTGAAGGTACCAAAATATTACATTCATATTTCAGTCATTATGATTTATGTTCTGACAGATTAAACTCCTTAATTATACTCATATTAAATTATATTAAGTTAGTTGGCATTCTCTTGGATACATACTAATTAGGAGAGGAAGAATAATTAAAAATTGTCTTAGACAACAAGTAGAAATCAGATTTTTTTTTTTTTTGACAGGCAGAGTGGACAGTGAGAGAGAGAGACAGAGAGAAAGGTCTTCCTTTTGCCGTTGGTTCACCCTTCCAATGGCCACTGCGGCTACGCTGATCCGAAGGCAGGAGCCAGGTGCTTCTCCTAGTCTCCCATGGAGTGCAGGGCCCAAGCACTTGGGCCATCCTCCACTGCACTCCCTGGCCACAGCAGAGAGCTGGCCTGGAAGAGGGGCAACCGGGACAGAATCCGGCGCCCTGACCGGGACTAGAACCCCGTGTGCCGGCGCCGCAAGGCAGAGGATTAGCCTATTGAGCCGCGGCGCCGGCCCAGACTGATTCTTAAAAATAATTTTCCACAACTAATCCAAAACAGGAAGTCCACATGTGTCATATCACAAGATATAATTGCCAGGATCTTCAAAGTCTAGGAGTGAAAGAAAGGAGAAGTAAAAGTTTCAAATTTAAGCACACACACAAAAAAACTCTAAGTACATTCTGTAAACTCTTTTACCATAGGTAATTCATAACTTCTGCTAAAATATCATGTGTTTTATTCTCTTTCAATCTAAATACTTTTCATTTGCAAACTTCTAAAATACTCACGAGAAACCATACAAATTTCCCAAAGATAAAAACAAGAGTTGATTAAGCTGGAAATAATTTTATGAATATAATTTTAAATTTGTACGGTGCTTTAAACATTTGCCAAAGTGCTTTCACATCGTCACTATAATCTTAATGCTGGCATGTAAAATAGGCAGACATCCTCTGGAACCTACCATACACACACACACACACACACACACTTTCCAGATGGCAAAAATGGAGTCTCAAAGAGATTAACTGGCCTGCTGAAGGACACAAAGCTACAAGTGCTTCAACCTAGACTAAAACTGAGGTTTTGTTTTTTTTTTAATCAAAGTACACTATTTTCTATTACAACGCAGCACACTACTCACCAATTAAAGAAAGGTACGCTGCCTATGTCTATATGTTCCTTCATTATTGGGAGTTTTTGAATCCTAAATTCATTACAAAACTGTGTTGGGGCTGGCGCTGTGGCATAGTAGGCTGAGTGTTTATTTTATTTTTTAAAGATTTATTTATTTATTTGAAAGGCAGTTACACACACACACACACACACACACAGAGAGAGAGAGAGAGAGAGACTTCCACCCCCTGGGGAAAGTTTGGAAAACACCAGGCAGAGGATCTTCACCTGACCAGCTCCCATTTAAAATCCTGAGTATAGAGGCCAGAGCTGTGGCGTAGCAGGTAAAACCGCCACCTGCAGTGTGTAGCATCTCATATGGGCGCCGGTTCAAGTCCCAGCTGCTCCACTTCTGATCCAGCTCTCTGCTATGGCCTGGGAAAGTGGTAGAAGGTGGCTCAATTGCTTGGGCTCCTGTACCCACATGGTAGACCAGAAGGAGCTCCTGGCTCCTGGCTTCAGAGCAGCATGTCTTGGGAGTGTACCAGTGGATGGAGGACCTCTCTTTCTTTCTCTCTACCTCTGCCTTTCAAATAAATAAATCTTAAAAAAAAAAAAAAAAAAAAAAAAAAACACACACACACACAACAACAACAAAAACATAAAAACAAACAAACAAAAAAACCCTGGGTACCAGAGTCTCTAAATGTTAGACAGTATTTCACACGTGCTATTACAACTCACTGCTGGAAGAATTAAATGTGCCCTATGTGATATATTTAATCCACTGGGAGCAGACTCTTGGAAGCTTGTGCTTTTGTTCCACTAGACTTCATGCAGAAACCTTTCTCCTTTGCTAATTCAGCTTATCCTCTCACTATAATCAACCCAGCCATGAGCTTACTACATGCTGAGTCCTGGGAGTCCTCCTAAGTACCTGGAGGGAGGTGGTGGAGACTGTGACGCGTAAATTTCACTATCTAGTAAAAATACCTTTTGAAAATGTTGAAGTACTTCTTAAGACAAAAGCTGAGATAATTTTTCACAGCAGACTTGCACAAAAAGACGAGGAATTTTTTTGTGGAAGAAAAATGATACCAGAGAAAATAATGGACCTACTTAAAGGAATGAAAAGCATCAAAATGAGTAAATATGAATATCAATATAAAAGATATTTTCTATCTTTTTTGAAAAGCCTTTAAAAGAAAACTGGTCAAAGCAACTGTAACAATCTATCAAGGGATTTGTATCATAAATACAAATAAAACATTTGGCAACATTTGGACAATGGGTAGGATAAGGAAAATGAAAGCAGACCATGGTCAAGTTCATATATGTAGAAAGGTATAATAGCATTTTGTAGGAACACTGTGATAAACTAAAGATGTCCTGTGATTGGCTGGTGCCGTGGCTCACTTGGCTAATCCTCCGCCTGCGGCTCTGGTACCCGGGGTTCTAGTCCCGGTTGGGGCGCCGGGTACTAGTCCCAGTTGCTCCTCTTCCAGTCCAGCTCTCTGCTGTGGCCCGGGAGGGCAGCGGAGGATGGCCCAAGTGCTTGGGTCCCTGCACCCACACGGGAGACCAGGAGGAAGCACCCGGCTCCTGGCTTCAGATTGGCGTAGCACCAGCCGTAGTGGCCGTTAGGGGAGTGAACCAATGGAAGGAAGACCTTTCTCTCTCTCACTGTCACTGTCTATAACTCTACCTGTCAAAAAAAAAAAAAAAAAAAAAAAAAAAAAAGGATGTACTGTGATAAATTGAAGATATAGAAAAACAGAAAAAAGTCAAATAACAGAACTGATCGCATCAGTAATTACATTAAATGTAAATGGTCAAAACTCAATTACATGGGAGATATTGTCAGATTATATAAAACAAAAGCAAAATCCAACTATATGCTGTCTATAAGAAATTTACTTTTTAAAAAAGATTGATTATTTATTTGAAAGGCAGAGTTAGACAGAGATTCTCCATCTTCTGGTTCACTCCCCAAATGACTGTAAGAGTTGGCCAGGAGGAAGCCAGGAGCCTGGAACTCTGGCCAGGTCTCCCAAGTGGGTGGCAGGGGCCCAAGCATTTGGGCCATCTTCTGCTGCTTTCCCAGATGCATTAGCAGGGAGCTGGATGGGAAGTGGAGCAGCTTGAGACCCAAATGGTGTTCATATGGCATGCTGGCATCACAGATTGGCAACCTAACCTGCTATGCCACAATGTTGGCTCCACAGCAGATATTTTAACACTTGAGATTCTCTCTCAACAATTGATATAACAAGCAGACAGAAAATTAGTAAGTATGCAGCAGACAGGGATATTAACAACCAATTTGATCCTAATTAACATTTATAAAACATGCCACCCAACAACAAAATACACATCTTTTCAAATAGACTAAGAACCATTATATAAAATAGATTATATTCTGAGCCATAAAACTGTTCT
Organism: Oryctolagus cuniculus; assembly: GCF_051225735.1. Lineage (NCBI taxonomy): Eukaryota > Metazoa > Chordata > Mammalia > Lagomorpha > Leporidae > Oryctolagus > Oryctolagus cuniculus. The sequence continues at coordinate 92,020,082 of NC_142878.1, read as the reverse complement.
CAAAAATTTTTAAATATTTTAAATCATACAAAGTATATTCTCTGAACAAAATGGAATTATATTAATAATTAAAATCAGAAAAACATTTAAGAAATATCAAAACATCTGTAAAACTAAATGACACACACTGCTAAATCTTGGGGGGAAAAAGTCTCAAATCAATGACCTAAATTTTACCTTAAGAAATTAAAAACAGAGGGCCATACTTTTGTACAGTGGGGTAAGCCACCACCTGCGACAAGAGCATCCCATACTGGGGTGCCAGTTTGAGTCCCGGCGGCTCAGCTTCCAATCCAGTTCTCTGCTAATGTGTCTGGGAAAACAGTGAATGATGGCCCAAATACTTGGGTCCCCTCCTCCCACATGAGAGATGTGGATAGAGTTCCAGGTTCCTGGCTTCAGCCTGGTCCAGCCCTGGCTGTTGCAGGCATTTTGGGAGTGAACCAGTGGGTGGAAGACCTCTGTGTCTCACTCTCTCAGTCATTCTGCCTTTAAAGTAAATAAATCTTAAAAAAAAAAAAAAAAGAAAAGAAAAGAAAAGGAAAAGAACAAGTTAAACCAAGGAATAAGTAAAGTATTTCTTCCTCTGTGTAAGAGAAGAAAGCAGAAGACAGGAATGACAAGATGGGAGAAAGATAAGAACAGGGATATTTTTTAAAGGAAAAAAATAGAAAAAGTCAATGAAACCAAAAGCTAGTTCTTTGAGATCAGTAAAATTCACACAATGCAGCAACTTTGGAAGCAGTTTGGTAAAACTATTTTAACAAAACTGTTCTTACAAAATTATACTCTTACCATATAATCCAGCAATCTTGCTCCTTAGTCTGGACTCAAATGACTAGAAAATATGTCCTTATGTTTATAGCAGCTTTATGTATAATTGTCAAAACTTTTAAGCACCCAAAACGTTGATTAGTAGGTAACAGATAAACAAACTGTGCTATATACAGACAATGGAATATGATTCAGCGCTGAAGAGAAGTGGGCAATCAAGCCATGAAAAGACATGGAAGAATCTTAACTATATATTACTCAGGGAAAGAAACCAATCTGCAAATACCAAGTGCTATGATTCCAACTACCTGGTACATTGAAAAAAGCAAAATTATCAGAGGTTGCCAAAGGTTGGGGAGAGGAAGGTTTGTAGGATAGCAGAACTATCATGCATGCTATTACAGTGGTAGACACATGTCATTACAGATTTGTTAAAACCGACAGAATGTATAACATCAACAATGACCCTTAATGTAAACCACAGACTTTGGATAATAATGATGTCTCAACGTAGGTTCACTTTGGTGTGGAATGTTCATACTAGTAGAATTTGGAGAGGACAGGAGGTATATGGAAACTCCATACTTTTCATTTTGCTATGAACCTAAAATTGCTCCAAAAAATGAAGCTATTAATTTTTAAAGTCAGTGAAAGAAAAAGCTAGTTCTTTGATATCAGTAAAACTGATAAATAGTTAGCAAGACTAACCAGAAAAAAGAGAGAAGACCAACTACTCCCAATATCACAAATGAGAGAGAAATTACAGCCATTAAAAGCATAGTAAGGGAATGTTACAAACAAATTTATGTCAATGTATTTAACAACTTAGAGGAAACAAATTCTTTGAAAGATAAACTACTAAAACTCCCTCAAGAAATCGATAACATGAATAACTCCATCTATTAAATGAACTGAAATTGTATTTAAAACATCCTAAAAAGAAAACTTCAGGCCCAACTGGCTTCATTTGGTGAATTGCACCAATAACACCAATTCAAAAACATTCATCCAAGTGCTTGGGCCCCTGCACCTGCGTGGAAGACCTGGATGAAACTCCTGGTTCCTGGCCACTGCAGCCATTTGAGGAGTGAACTAGTGGATGGAGATCTCTCTCCCTATCTGCCTATCAGCCTTTCAAATAAATACATGTCTTTAAAAAAAAAAAAAAAAAAAACGAAAAACTTCATCCAGAATATTGAAAAGGAGGTAACACTTCTCAACTTACTCTTTTTTTAAATCTGTGTTTTTTCATGATATGCATTTTCCACAAACTTTTATTTATTTATTTATGTATTTATGTATTATTTATTTATTTGAAAGACAGAGTTACAGAGAGGCAGAGGCCAAGGCAGAGAGAAAGAGGTCTTCCATCTACTGGTTCACTCCCCAGATGGCTGCAATGGCCAGAGCTATGCTGATCTGAAGCCAGAGCTTCTTCTGGGTCTCCCACGCAGGTGCAGGGGCCCAAGGACTTGGGCCATCCTCCACTGCTTTCCCAGGACATAGCAGAGAGCTAGATCGGAAGTGGGGCAGCTGGGACTCTAACCAGTGCCCATATGGGATGCCAACACTGCAGGCCAGGGTTTTAACCCATTGTGCCATAGCACTGGCCCCAACTCATTCATCCTTCAAGGCCAGCTCTAGCCTATACCAAAACTAGAAAAAGACATTAATAAAATTATACACCAACCCTCCCAAAAACGTGAATGCAAAAGTTCTTAACAGTTCTGCAAATCAAATCCAACAACCTATAAAAAGTACAATATGCCGGCGCTTCGGTTCACTAGGCTAATTCTCCACCTTGCAGCGCCAGCACACCGGGTTCTAGTCCCGGTCGGGGCACCGGATTCTGTCCTGGTTGCTCCTCTTCCAGGCCAGCTCTCTGCTGTGGCCCGGGAAGGCAGTGGAGGATGGCCCAGGTGCTTGGGCCCTGCACCCCATGGGAGACCAGGAGAAGTACCTGGCTCCTGCCATCGGATTAGCGTGGTGCGCCGGCCACAGCGCGCCAGCCGTGGCGGCCATTGGAGGGTGAACCAACGGCAAAAAGGAAGACCTTTATCTCTGTCTCTCTCTCTCACTGTCTACTCTGCCTGTCAAAAAAAAAAAAAAAAAAAAAGTACAATACATCACGATGAATGGGGTTTCTCTGAGAAAAGCAAGGCAGGCCAGGCCAACTCCATCCCAAAATCCCCTGCCAGCAGGTACAAACTGCAGCGCTGTGCCAGCACAGGTATGCTGAAAACAGGATGGAAGCCCCTTGTAATAAACACTTACCAGTGATGACAAGATTTAGGTTTAGATAAAAACCAGCAAGAAAGGGCTCCACTGAGACTGCCCCCACCCTTCTCAGTAACTAACGTATAACCACTACCTTTGTTCCTTGAAGGTAACATGGTAAGGACATACAAGTACCCCTAGACGGCAAGACCTCAGCGGCTTGGTCTCTCTACCAGCCCTTCCAATCACACTGTTTGGAGCTTCTCTTTTTCTGACTTAAATAAAATCTCACTTTTTCTACTCTCACTGCTGTGCTCATCTCGTAAGCTGTTATCAACACCAGGACACGAACCCGGACTCATCTCACCAGTTTCCTTGCAACACAATCAGTGTTTAAAAACAAACAAAAAGATACTTTATATGAAGTTCTCTTCCCTAATAATGGTACACATGTCCATTTTCTGACTCTTTAAACTGTACATTCAACTCTTTCTTCATTTGCAAAATAAGAATAACATCTTCAAAGAGGAACTGTGTTACTTAAATAAAAGCAGTTCTGACAAATGTCCAGTAAGGGTACGACTGAGAGAGAGAGGGAGAGTGGAATTACTGCACTAGGGTAATTTTGGCTTTACTTAATCTCTAAATTCCAATGTTTCCTTTTGTAAAATGGGAACACTAGCACTCTCTTTTTGGGTTGGAGGGAGAATGAAGTGATATAACCATTAAACACTTGTGGTACTTGTTAGTAAAATGGCGCAGTCTTATCTGTGGCGCAATCTACGCCCCAGACACTGTCCTCATGTCCTCAGCTCTAGCCGCAGCTACAATTGCTGGAGGCCAGGTGACCAGATGGCCCAACCACAGGTGTCAGCACCATTGCCACTCTAATGGGATTCGTTGCTACTACTTCCCTGCCCCCCCAACCCCCCCACACAAAGGTTTAACAGGACCTGCTTCCCCTACACCTGCTCGCTCTTATGCGCTCTTACTCTCTTGCCCCACTCCCCACCCCCCAGTCCTGGCAAACCTGTCCGGCTTCCCCCACCCGACAATAAACTTTTCCCTTAACTCCAGTGTTTGGCATGTTTTGTGGCCGCCTTACAGTAACAAAGTCAGCATGTGTTAGCTCCTTTCTCTTGTCAATGCATATTATACAAGGTACATAGTATCTCCTATAGGAAAGAGTAAGACATTTGGTAACGCTGATCTTTTCATTTGGAGAAGGTATTACCCCGCATTCAACATAGCAGGTTACAGCAACAGCTAAAAAGGAAAAGGTAAATGTTATTAATTCAAGAAGCATCTGTTTCATCAACATTATGACACTGAAATTATATTTAATACTCTCCACAGTTTATACAGATTCAACATGCAAGTAACCTAAGATATGAATAAACCTATTAACAGTTTCTAAAGTCAAATTCCTTAGAGTCATCTTAATTTCACTCAACTGCAAATGCTAAATTTTGCTCTTTAGAGTTGTTGGTCACAAAGTGTGATCTGTCCTATGCTAATAACAACCAAACTCCAGCCACATTTACTGCTGAAACCTGAGGGTTCCTCAACAGAATAATGTTTCTAAGAAAGGAAAAACAGAAGGCATATATGAAAAAACATTCAATAACTGGAAGGAATGAACAAATATATCTATCACACCCTACATATCACATAAATCACTATAGTTTATTATTTGTTTCATGACAAATATTTTCAAAACAGCTTTAACCAAAAAATAAAAAAAGAACAAAAATAAGAAATCAAATAAAAATAAATTTTGCAGGGGCTGGGGCTGTGGTGAAGCAGATAAAGCCGCTGCCTGCAAAGCTGGCATCCCATATAGGTGCCAGTTCCATCTGAGTTCTGGCTGCTCCACTTCTGATCCAGCTCTCTGCTGTGGCCTGGGAAAGCAGTGGATGATGGCCCAAAGCCTTGGGCCCCCGTACTGGCGTGGGAGACCCAGAAGAAACTTCTGGCTCCTGACTTCAGATCAGCCCAGCGCTGGCCGTTGCAGCCATGTGGGGAGTGAACCAGGGGATGGAAAACTTTTCTCTTTCTCTGCAACTCTAACTTTCAAGTAAATATATAAATCTTTTTATCAAAGATTTATATATTTTATAAAATGATTTATATATTTATTTGAAAGTCTGAGTTATACACAGAGAGAGGGAGAGGCAGAGAGAGAGAGAGAAAGAGACAGAGACAGAGAGACAGAGAGAGGTCTTCCATCTGCTGGTTGGTCACAACGGCTAGAGCTGCGCTGATCCGAAGCCAGGAGCTTCTTCAAAGTCTCCCACATGGGTGCAGGGGCCCAAGGACTTGGGCCATCTTCTACTGCTTTCCTACACCATAGCTGAGAGCTGGATTGGAAATGGAGCAGCCAGGACTCAAACTGGTGGCCATATGGGATGCTGGCATTGCAGGCAGTGGCTTTACCCACTAGGCCACAGTGCTGGCCCCATAAATAAATCTTAAAAAAAAAAAAAAAAAACTCTGCAGAACACTTAAAAATTCAAATAGCTGACATATGATAAAGTTTCCTTTTTTATTCATTAAGCTTCTAAGTTCAAAAAAGCTGCACACATCCTAATCTTCTGGGGATACACTTTTTTTTTTGTAAGATTTTTTTATGTATTTATTTGAGAGGTAGAGTTACAGCAGTGAGAGGGAGAGACAGAGAGAAAGTCTTCCTTCCATTGGTTCACTCCCCAGATAGCCACAACAGCAAGAGCTGCAGCAATCTTAAGCCAGGAGCCAGGTGCTTCTTCCATGTCTCCCATGTGGGTGCAGGGGTCCAAGGACTTGGGCCATCTTCTACTGCTTTCCCAGGCCAAAGCAGAGAGCTGGATTGGAAGAGGGGCAGCTGGGACTAGAACCAGCGCCCATATGGGATACTGGCCCCCACAAGCCCAGGGATACACTTTCCATATTAGAATCCAACATTACTTCTTTTTCAGAGCCAGTCTCCAAGGTTACACAGGTCCCCTCCCTTTAACAGCCTATCCTTTCATTAGCATCATAATTAAGGCAATTTAAAAGCACCTGTCACTCTATGTATTGCAAATTTGTTTCTTGTCAGCTTATTTGACTCCAATAGAAACAACAGTGAAGAGGAGCTCTCTCCAGCTCACAGAGCAATCAGCAAAGTCTGAGGGCCAAGTGAGTTGCCAGAGATAACACCAGGAGGCAGCAGAGAAAGGATGAATTAGAACTTCATCACAACCCAGCTCACTTCCAGTTCACCACAGTGCCTCAGGCAACTTGGACAGAGAGAAAGGAGATAGAAATCAAATCCCTGAGGCCTATCTGTAAATGGCAGCTAAGTCAATTATTTGGGGGTGAAAGGTTAAGAATTGCTGGTTACAAGGAGATACAAATTCAAATTTGCCAACTAGCTGCAATCTTTTCACTACGCCAACATTTTTACAGAAAGGAATGCTTTCAATAACTGCTGCATTGCTTTACATGATAGAAAGCTCAGAACAGGACAATTAAATCAATAAAATATGACTAAGGATATTTGATATATATTTATGAAAATATAACAGAAAAATAATGGGTAAAAAAAATCCCTCAAAACACTAGAACATACCAAGGCAGCCATTATAGTACACAGTGTGACTGCCTTCTCCAATATACATTCCATGACCCAGAGTGGCAGCAACTTGGAGAACTGACATTAGCTCAAGAGTGAGCCTATCTTCACCGCCAGAGACTGAGAAATGAGGAGGAATCATGCAAGTCTGAAGTGAGGAGAGGCTTGCTGGGGCTTCTGGTTAAGGCTGCCCTTTCTGTTAGGAGGAAGCTAGACTTCCATCTTTATGTAATATATGGTGTCCTCCTGGCAACCATCTTACAACTACAGAGAATCCTGGTGGAAAGCCAGCATAACAGAAAGCAGAGAGGAACAATGAAAAGAATCTGACTCCTTGGGTATATTCATACAAGTACTGACTGATTTTGAAGTCTACTTTTCCTCTTGACTTCCAGTTATCCTAAGCTAATAAATTTCCTCATCATGTAAGGCTGCTTGGTTGAGATTCTGTATTATTAAAGCTGAAACAGGCCTAACTTAGGTATTAACGAGACAATACACCTAGCTGATAGACTACAAAACCCACATATAAATCAAAATGCCCTTCTTGGTATTAAAAATTTCTCAGAACACTGTTACTGTTATTAGTAAATAATTTAAAGCAAAGTAGTGAAGAAACTTTGGAAAAGAAATGGAACTCTATGCTTCCTTTTTATAATTACTATTATTCTCTGATTTGGTTATTCCTGAAAAACTTGCTGGGAGGCAGGGCTCATGAGAGAGAACTCAGAGCTACAAATAAACTAGGGGAGTTACTGGAGAACTGTAACAAAATCATTATTAATGGTTCAGGATCACTCCTGGAAAACATTATCATGTCCAACTGATTTCAATTTTGGGGCTGACATTCGCTTTTAGGAAAAATTTCTAGATGCTGAAATACAGTGAATGCCTTCAAATTCTGTGATACTAAAAGGGATAAAGCTATCAAGACATCAAACAGAGATAAACTTCACATTCAAAGCTGCAGGATAGTTTTTGCTCCTCTCCAACACCAATGATTATTTTCTATACCTTTGTTTACAGCCTTCCTTGTATCTGCTCTACTGAGTAAAGTAATTCATGCCCTAACCACAGCTTGGCTCTCTCCTCGCCTTCCGCTGAGGCTTTCCCAAATGTTTCATGTCTTCACTCCAATTCTCACATGTCAAGGCTTGGTGGTGGGATGGGGATCCTCTTTGCTCCTCTGTGCCCACTCCACACCATTATTTGTCACCCTTCCTAAAAACATTCAGCTGGGAACCTCTCATCAGCAGCCCACAATCACCCTATTCCTCTTCTTACTACAGTTAGCAAGCTCTGCACTCTATTTCTGGAAAGTTTAACTGCTTGCTCCTTATACCATCTCCACCATTACTGTCACAATCTTGTGAGCCTCAGCATCCACACAGTCTTCCCAGACCCTTGGTGTCCTCTCTTCCAATGATCCTACCCTAACCCCATTTGAGACACACGCTCCCAGAACCAAACCTCACACCTTCTTAATCAACGCATCCCCAACACTACTTCCAGCATCCCACTCTGCATCATTCCCTCTAATATCCTAACTCCAGCAATCCTTCAACCATCAGATCTGCAGTCTGTTAACTGTACCACCTTCTCATTTTCATTCACCTTTACATGCTCCTGATCCCCACCTTACCCAAATTCATGTTCAATTTCGTACACCCTAAACTTCTTGTCTTCCTTCTCGCTTGACTCATATTGGTAGCTACTGAGTTTTCTGGCTACAAAATACACGTAAATGCACAGGTGAATGCAGCTGGACAGATATACACACACGATGTCTGATATCTCTTTTAAAGATCAAGATCAAGAACCTCAAATGAGTCCCTAACACTGCCTAACAATTATACCCTATTTTCCTGGTTTATTTACTCTGCTACTTTCCTACATGACTACTTCATATTTTCCATATTGCAAACTTCTATCATTTTTCCTCCAATCCTCATTTTCTTCTTTTTTAAAGATTTATTTATTTATTTGAAAGACAGAATTACAGCAAGAAAGGGAGAGGCAGAGAAAGAGGGATCTTCCATCTGCAGGTTCACTCCACAGATGGCTACTACAAACAGGGCTTGTCCAGGCAGAAGCCAAGAGCTTCATCTGGGTCTCCCACATGGGTGCAGGGGCCCAAGCACTTGGGCCATCCTCTGCTTTCCTAGGTGCATTAACAGGGGGCTGGATCAGAAGTGAAGCAGCCAGGACTTGAACTGTCACCCATATGGGATGCTGGTGCCACAGGTGGAGGCCTAAACAGCTGTGCCCCCGCGCCACACATCCTCAGTTCATCTGCTGATCTTGTTTTCCATTTTACTGAGAAAATGAAAGCAGTTAAGAACAGAATTTCCACAAGCTCTCACAACCATATCTATTTATCAACTACATCTGTACCCATATGTTGATTTCTCTTTCATTACTAAAACTACTTCTGCTCCATGCAAATCTCTGCCTTTATACTTATACACTAGATCCCTATTAACTACCATTACATCTTAACTCTGCTCCATCAAATTCTCCCTATTTTATCTTTCTCAGCCTCTCATAAACATTAATTTTCCTATCTAAAACTTAAATACAAGAAACCAAAAATCTTAAATATCTCCCTCAAGCTACCACCCATTTTTCTTCTTTTCTCTTCAACAAAAGTTTTTATTTTTAAAAGATTTATTTTTTATTTATTTGAAAGGTAGAGTTACATAGAGAGAGATATCTTCCATCTATCTACAGGTTAACTCCCAAGATGGTCACAATGGCCAGGGCTGAGCCAAGGCCCCGGCCAGGAGCTTCATCTGGGTCTTCCAAGTGGGTGCAGAGGCCCAAGTGCTCAGGCCATCTTCTGCTGCTTTTCCCAGCACATCAGCAGGGAGCTGCATCAGAAGAGGAGCATCCAGCACATGAACCAGAGACTATACGGAATGCCAGCATCATAGGCTACGGCTTTACTCACTACACTATAACACCAGCCCTGTTCTCTTTCTGTATTAAGACAATTAGCCTTTCTGAAAAAATAATAGATCAGCCATGTGATCAGCTATTCCAATCCTAAGTATTTACCCAACAGAAATGAAATATACATCCACAGTAATGGACATACTAATGTTCACACGTAGTAATGAACACACTAATGTTCACAGCAGCTTCATTTGTAAATACAACTGTAAATAACCCAAATGTTCATCCACAAGTGAATGATTAACAAATTTTGGTATACCCAAAACTGAAATATTAGTACTCAGCAAAGAAAAAGGGATATATGTATGTCAAAACTTAGATTGCACTTGAAATATGTTCAATTTTTTGTACTTTTTTTAAAGATTTATTTATTTGAAAGGCAGAGCTATAGAGACAGCAAGGGAGGGTCAGAGACAGAGATCTCCCATCCGCTGGTTCACTCCCCAAATGGCTGCAACAGCCAGAGCTGGACCAACCTGAAGTCAGGAGCTTCTTCTGGGTCTCCTAAGTGGGTACAGGGGCCCAAATATTTGGGCCATCACCTGCTGCTTTCCCAGGTACCTTAGAAGGGAGCTAGATAGGAAGTGGAGCAGCTGGGATTTGAACCAGCACCCATATGGGATGGTATAACCCGCTGTGCCACAGTGCTGGCCCTGAAATATGTATGATTTATTGTATATCAACTATACCTTAGTGTGACTATTTTAAAAAAACAAGTGCCCTCAATTGACAAGTGACCTATTGCACTACTGGTTTAGAAATTATCAACCAACAGTAATGCTTCCTGTTTGAACTCATTCATATTTATCATAAAGGAATAAAGCAAATGTGAAATGCTATTGACTCAACTTTTAAAAAAACATTTTATACTTCTTTTTTTAAAAAGTTTTAATTCAATTTGATAAGGAGCATTCTGTCAAAACTTAGGCTCAAGAACCAGCAAAAAAAAAAATTTCCAGTTGTGGTAAACACTGTATAATCAAAATAAAATGGAGATGTTTAATGAAGAGGCTGAAAGACTAAAATCATTGTCCAATATTCATTTTCAAATTTCTGGGTAGATCACAATGGCCTCATTCATTCATTTTTTTTTTTAAGATTTTTTTCTTTTTTTTTTTTAATTTTTATTTAATGAATATAAATTTCCAAAGTATGGCTTATGGATTACAATGGCTTCCCCCCCATAACGTCCCTCCCACCCACAACCCTCCCCTTTCCCACTCCCTCTCCCCTTCCATTCACATGAGGATTCATTTTCGATTCTCTTTATATACAGAAGATCAGTTTAGCATACATTAAGTAAAGATTTCAACAGTTTGCTCCCACACAGAAACATAAAGTGAAAAATAATAGATGATTTTTTAAATGATGATGAAATCAGTTTAGTATACATTAAGTAAAGATTTCAACAGTTTGCACCCCCATAGAAACACAAAGCGAAATATACTGTTTGAGTACTCGTTATAGCATTAAGTCTCAATGTACAGCACATTAAGGACAGAGATCCTACATGAGGAGTAAGTGCACAGTGACTCCTGTTGTTAAGATTTATTTATTTATTTGAAAGAGTTACAGACAGACAGAGAGGTCTTCCACCCACCTGTTCAATCCCCAAATGGCTGCAATGGCCGGAGCTGCGCCGATCCAAAGTCAGGAGCCAGGAGCCAGGACCTTCTTCCAGGTCTCCCACGTGGGTGCAGAGGCCCAAGGACTTAGGCCATCTTCCACTGCTTTCCCAGGCCATTGCAGGGAGCTGGATCAGAAGTGGAACAGGGGCCAGCACCGTGGCACAGTAGGTTAATCCTCCTGCCTACAGCGCCAGCATCCCATATGGGTGCCAGTTCTAATCCCAGCTGCTCCTCTTCCAATCTAGCTCTCTGCTGTGGCCTGGGAAAGCAGTGGAGGATGACCCAAGTCCTTGGGCCCCTGCACCCACATGGGAGACCAGGAAGAAACTCCTGGCTCCTGGCTTCAGATCGGCTCAGCTCCGGCTGCTGCAGTCATTTAGGGAGTGAACCAACGGACAGAAGACCTTTCTCTCTGTCTCTCCCTCTCACCATCTGTAACTCTACCTCTCAAATAAATAAATAAAATATTTAAGAAGTGGAGTAGCTGGGACTAGAACCAGCACCCACATGGGATGCTGGCACTTCAGGCAGCAGTTCTCACTCATTAATTCATTCATTAACATCACTAAGATACATTTGGAATCTGCTATGTATCAAACACTGTTAAATGCTGGAAATAAAACAGTAAGCAATAAAATATGCTAAAGATAAAGACAATTTAAGAGTCCACCCTCAATGTCACAGATTGACTTGATAAGTTAAAGTTATAAACTTGTACATAAAGTTGTAAGAAAATATTAGTTTATACTTACATTAAATGTTGAAGTACCATATAGGAGTTGGCGGAAGAGGGGGGAGCGCGGGGGTGGGGGCTTTACTGAAACCAGATCACACAAGTATGTAAGCCCCTTTGGGTTACAACACTATAAGTGACGATACAAATACAAAAATACTCACACCCAGCACTAGTGACTTTGAATTACTCACTTTTCATTAGTACATATTTGAGAGATTTATATATAATGGAAATTTAGCTTTTAAACCTGATCAAGTTGCACAGGTATTCAGTATCCCACGCTGGAGCAGCCAGATCCAACTTCAGAGGCTCCCATTCCCAATTCCAGTTTCCTGCTAAAGTGCACCCTGGGAGGTAGGAGGTCATAGTTCAGGTGGTTTGGTCCTTACTACCCACATGGGAGACCTGGACTGATTCATGGCTCCTGGCTTTGGCTCAGCCCAGCCCCAGACAAGGTAAGCATTTGGGGACTGAACTAGTAGATGAGAGCTCTCTCTCTCACTTAAACAATAAAACAAACATTAAAAAATAATAAAAATGAGGAAGTAAACATATTACATGACTCAGTTCAATGTAAGGTTTCCCAGCCACATATATCCTTCTCCCTAGTTGTCATAGGTTTTTCTATTCAACAGTTCCTAAATGTCTTCAGAAATATTATTTTTTAAAAAATTAAGTAAAATAACTAGAAAATAGCAATTTACATAGCAGAGGCCCCCTAGAGAAGAAGCAACGGAAGCCTGGCAACATAATACAAGTCATTAGTTTCACTGAAGGCGATCAGATCTCCGACGGGAGCCCACACTTCCCTTGTGTGAAAGCCAATCAAAACAAAATACGTTAATAGCAGTCTGACTTGAAGACAAACTAAGTCTGAAACACCCAGTGGGAATGAAAAAGACTTTGTATGGAGAACACAGAAAATGCAGCTGGTGTCTGTGAACCAATTTCATCTATGGTTCATTAGACATCAGATAGATTTCTCAAATAAACATTTTAAAATATACTTTTTCACTAAAGTTGTCTGTATTTATATAATGTGACAAAGTGAAAAGTATACCAGTGGCACAGCAAGTACATTTCTTGGAAAGTTATCTCCTGATTTTATTTCTTATGAGAAATTTCATTCAAAATAAACATTTTTAAGGATCCGCCACCTTTGAGGGATAATGAAAAAGCAATCAGCATATGCAGAGAAACACAACGAAAGGGAAATTCAGAGATGGGAGTATTAAGAATGCCAGGATGAATAAAATTATTTCTCTTATTCTCTAGATCTAAATGGAATTACTGCTATTAAATGTTAATCTTAAATATATTGGATGATGACAAAACACAAAGTACACTGGAGATAAAAGTAAAAACAAACACATGGAAGTTCTACGTAGGCTTTACTTTATGCAACTAGCTGACATTTAACCACCGAGTCTCTAAATTTTAAATACTTTTCAAGTCCCAGTGAAGGAGTCCTCAGAGGCTTACAATCTTGTTAATTTAGAAGAAAACTAACATATTGTAAAACAATAAATAATTCACAACAGGCTATAATATAGTGCTAATATGCCAAACTTTAAAAGGGAAAAAACAGTGTTGGAGAGGAACCTGCTGGAAGGAAAGTGGAATTAGGAGCTGGATGGGGCTGGCGCTGTGACACAGTGGGTAAAGCCGCCACCTACAGTGCCAGCATCCCATATGGGTGCTGGTTTGAGTCCTAGTTGCTTCACTTCGGATCCAGCTCTCTGCTGTGGCCTGGGAAAGCAATGGAAGATGGCCCAAGTGCTTGGGCCCCTGCATCCATGTGGGAGACCCAGAAGAAGCTCCATGTTCCTGGCTTGAAATCGGCACAGCTCTGCCCATTGCAGCTATCTAGGGAGTGAACCAGAGAACTCTCTCTCTGTCCCTCTCCCTCCCTCCAACTCTGACTTTCAATAAATAATCTTTAAAAAAAAAAAATGAAGCTTAAGTGAGTTATCACTCACCTTTCGGGCAGTTTAATAAACCAAGCCACAGACTGACCAATTTCACACTAAAAAAGGGGATACCCTCAGTCAGGGACACACCTCTGCCTAAAACAACAAAGAAAAAAACAACCACACAACCTAACAACACCTAACTGCGGCTAGCTCTCCAAATTTCCCACCCTGCATTTGTGTAGACTTTAAAAAACATTCCATCACAGGGCTTTTTTTTCTACATATCAAATATGAAATTTTTATAACACATATTTTCTTAAATATAACTATGTTCTAATTATTAAAAATAAAGAAGTAGAGGTAGGTAAGGATCTTGATTTTGTAAAAACACTTAGCACTTCCTGACTATATTGACAGTCACTGATAAAAATCCTAAATAGGACAGAGGGGAACATAGCATCTTGAGGCACATCATTAAGAATATACTGCAGTTTAATATCACTCCATTAATCATCAAGCTTTGGAGACAGCCTTTGAATCAATTACAAATCTATCTACCTATATCATAAGAAGCTGACAAATGCTATGTGTATAGCCTTGAGGCTCCTTTTCCTCCCCCTGTATAATGTGAGCTAAATGAGACAACCGAAGTAAAGCATTTAACCTAGGGTCTAGCACATAATCAAACATCCACTAAATATAACTATAATCCTAGATATGTATTATGGCCAGAGTACGCATCTGAGATACTATCCGTTTACTTTCGCTCGAAGTAAAGAAGTGAAGCCCAGTATAATGACTTGTTCCTTCTGAACCCTTGCTGGCTCCTATGGATCAGTGCCTTTTTAAATAAGAACCAGTAAGACTTGTGCTCAATACTGTTTGAGGATTCACTCAAGGAATGATGTCAAGTTTAGCAGTCTACTATTATCTCCAAACTTTACTTGTTATCCAACACCATACTTCAGTAGCTAAAACACACCTTATACATGATGTATAAAGGTACACAGTAGGTGTTCAGAAAAGGGTTTGTTGAAGTCCCTTCTTAAAAAATCAGGATGAGGGGCTGGCACTGTGGTGCAGTGGGTAAAGCACCGCCTGCAGTGCTAGCATCCCATAAGGGCACCAGTTCAGGTTTAAGTCCCGGCTGCTCCACTTCCAATCCAGCTCTCTGCTGTGGCCTGGGAGAGCAGTGGAGGATGGCCCAAGTCCTTGGACCCCTGCACCTGCGTGGGAGACCTCCTGGAGGAGGCTCCTGGCTCTTGGCTTACGATCGGTGCAGCTCTGGCCATTGCGGTCATCTAGGGAGTCAAGCAGTAGATGGAAGACATCTCTCTTTCTCTGCCTTTGCTATCTGTATCTCTGCCATTCAAATAAATATCTTTAAAAAAAAAATCAGGATGAAAGGCCATCACTGTGGTGTACCACGTAAAACTGCCACTTCAGGAGCCAGAATCCCATATTGCGCGTGGCTCAGGTCCCAGATGCTCCAATTTCAATCTAGTTCCCTGCTGGTGTACCTGGGAAAGCAGCAGAGGACAGCCAAATGCTTGGGCCCCTGCACCCATGTGGGAGACCTGGAGGAAGCTCCTGGATTTGGAATGCCCAGCTCCGGCCATTGCAGCCATATCTGGAGTAAACCAGCAGCTTGAAGATTTCTGTCTCTCCCTCTCTGTAACTCTGCCTTTCAAATAAATAAATAAATAAAATCTTCTAAAAAACAAAACTCAGGATGAATATCTTAGTTTTGACAGATACACTATGATTATATAAGCTGTTAACACTTAAGGGAAGCTAGGTGAAGGAATTAATAAATGGTACACTGGAATTCTCTTAAGAAAATCATTAGGATCTATTTCCACTGACAGAATCTTTTTAAAATATTATTTACTATTTGAAAGGTAGAGTTATAGAGAGCAAAGGAGAGGGGGAGAGGGAGAAGTAGAGGGAAGGAGGAACAGAGAGAGAGAAAGAGAAAGAGACATCTTCCATCAACAGGTTCACTTCCCAAATGGCAGCAAGGGCCAGGTCTGTGTCATGCAAAAGCCAGCAGCCAGGAGCTTCTTCTGAATCTCCCACATGGGCGCAGGGGCTCAAGCACTTGGGCCATCCTCCACTACTTTCCCAGGAGTATTAGCAAGGAGCTGGATCAGAAGTAGAGCAGCGGCCGGCGCCGCGGCTCACTAGGCTAATCCTCCGCCTAGCGGCGCCGGCACACCGGGTTCTAGTCCCGGTCGGGGCGCCGGATTCTGTCCCGGTTGCCCCTCTTCCAGGCCAGCCCTCTGCTGTGGCCAGGGAGTGCAGTGGAGGATGACCCAGGTGCTTGGGCCCTGCACCCCATGGGAGACCAGGAAAAGCACCTGGCTCCTGGCTCCTGCCATCGGATCAGCGCGGTGTGCCGGCCGCAGCGCGCTGGCCGCGGCGGCCATTGGAGGGTGAACCAACGGCAAAGGAAGACCTTTCTCTCTGTCTCTCTCTCTCACTGTCCACTCTGCCTGTCAAAAAAAAAAAAAATAAATAAAAAAAAAAATAAAAATAAAAAAAAATAAAATAGAAGTAGAGCAGCCTGGTTTTGAACCGGCATGCCCATATGGGAGACCCAGAAGAAGCTCCTGGCTCCTAGCTTTAGATCCGTCCAGCTCCAGCCATTACAGCTATTTGGGAAGTGAACCAGCGGATGGAAGACTTCCCTCTCTGCCTCTGCCTCTCTATAACTCTGCCTTTCAAATAAATAAATAAATCCTTAAAAAAAAAATTATCTCAAAGAGCAGACATGAACTCAGTAAATAAGATCTCTTATAATACCCCTATTTATCCTGGGCCACACAATGACTTCTATTCAGTAAATAATAATCATCTCAAAATTTCATTTTTGGAAATAATGGCCTTAAAAAGAATCTATCCAAAAAGCAAATATCTTTTCCCTAAACTATCAGAGCTCTGTAGAATCTAATTAAAGCCCCTGACTCTTACTACTTAAACCACTTATTCAAGTCAAGCTCAAAAAGACCTCCGATGTATGAGACAAATTACTGCTATACTATTAGCATAAAATCTTTTAAAATATATATTTTGAAAATACACTTATACTAAGGCTGGTTAATTTTTAGTTAGGCAAATAAGAGTTTAAGAAAATGATAAATTTTATTTGTAATTTTTTCAAATTCAGACTTTCACTGTTAAGCAACAAAGTCATGAAAATTCTATTAAAACTGAAACTGCCAAGCAATGAAATCCTAAAATATTTTTCCCTAAATGTTTTCCAACATACCTTCCAAACAGTTTTTGCATTTTTAAAAACTTTCAGGTATCAACTGTCTAATTTTTTAAAACTTGGCTTTCCTTACTGCAGAATCAGTACTATAAACAGAAGTGCTATTGTCAAAGAATTGATCTAATAATAAAAAGAGCTAAGGCCACTTGTCTTATAGAAAATTACTGCCAAAAGCCACCAGACCCTGCTTTTCTTCCTTCTGGGCCAGTAGCCAGATACTAATCATTTTTAGACTCCTTCTAGTTTTTGGTACACAGCACAGTACACAACGCCACATCTAACTCAGACAGTATTTTAGTGAATGCTCTCCATAACTCTTCTCTTCTAGCACAAGCTTGCACACATGCATATACATACAGTCAGCTCTCCATATCTGTTGGTGCTGCACACACATATTCAACGAATCTCAGACTGAAAATATTCAGGGGGAAAAAAAACCTGTACTGATGGAAGTATGGACATTTATTCTTGTCATTATTCCCTTAAAAATATAGTATAACTACTTACACTCATTTACTTTATATCATAAGTAATATGAGATGATTTAAAGCATACAAAAAGATGTATGTAGGTTATATGCAAACACTAGGCCATTTTATATAAGGGACAGAGTTTAGTATCTGCAGGGGGTACTGGACTCAGTTCCCTAGGCTCTAAGGGATGACTGTATACACATGACCTACAGTATCTGTAGAAGTATATATAAGGGGGCCGGCGCTGTGGCTCACTTGGCTGATCCTCCACCTGCGGTGCCAGCATCCCCTATGGGCGCCGGGTTCTATTCCCGGTTGCTCCTCTTCCAGTCCAGCTCTCTGCTGTGGCTCGGGAGGGCAGTGGAGAATGGCCCAAGTGCTTGGGCCCTGCACCCCATGGGAGACCAGGAGAAGCACCTGGCTCCTGACTTCGAATCAGCACAGTGCTGGCCATAGCAGCCATTTGGGGAGTGAACCAATGGATGGAAGACCTTTCTTTCTGTCTCTCTCTCTGTCTATAACTCTACCTGTCAAATAAAAATAAATAAATAAATAAAATTAAAAAAAAAAGAAGTATATATAAGAAATTTACTGGGGCCAGTGCTGTGGCATAGCAAGTTAAGTCGCCATCTGCAGTGCTAGCACCCCATGCGGGTGCAGGTTCGAGTCCTGGCTGCTCTACTTCTGATTCAGCTTCCTGCTAACGCACCTGGGAAAGCAGTGGAAGATGACCCAACCACTTGGGCCCCTGCATCCACATGGGAGACCCAGATGAAGTTCCAGGCTTCAGTCTGGTCCAGCCCTGGCCATTGCGGCCATTTGGGGAGTGAACCAGCATGAAAGATCTCTCTCTTTCTATTTCTCCCTCTCTCTCTCTGTAATTCTTTCAAACAATTAAATAAATATTTTAAAAAGTAAAAGAAATTGATAGTAGTGGTTGTATCTGGGATAACTGTTTGGGTCTTTGAATTTTGTATGCCTTTGTAATACCTTCAATTAATTTATTCAAAGAAAAGATCAGAATAACATTAAGTTGTTAAAATCTTTTACTTTATAAGAATACATGAGACATTTTTTTTTTTAACAGGCAGAGTGGACAGTGAGAGAGAGAGAGACAGAGAGAAAGAAAGGTCTTCCATTTTGCCGTTGGTTCACCCTCAAATGGCCGCCGCGGCTGGCGCACTGCAGCCGGCGCACTGCGCTGATCCAAAGGCAGGAGCCAGGTGCTTCTCCTGGTCTCCCATGGGGTGCAGGGCCCAAGGACTTGGGCCATCCTCCACTGCACTCCCTGGCCACAGCAGAGAGCTGGCCTGGAAGAGGGGCAACCGGGACAGGATCCGGTGCCCCGACCGGGACTAGAACCCGGTGTGCCGGTGCCGCAAGGCGGAGGATTAGCCTAGTGAGCCGCAGAGCCGGCCCATGAGACATTCTTTTAAAAATTGTTTCTTTTTTTTTTTTTTCACCTTTTTTTTTTAACTTTTATTTAATGAATATAAATTTCCAAAGTACAGCTTATGGATTACAATGGCTTCCCCCCCATAACGTCCCTCCCACCCACAACCCTCCCCTTTCCCACTCCCTCTCCCCTTCCATTCACATGAGGATTCATTTTCGATTCTCTTTATATACAGAAGATCAGTTTAGCATACATTAAGTAAAGATTTCAACAGTTTGCTCCCACACAGAAACATAAAGTGAAAAATAATAGATGATTTTTTAAATGATGATGAAATCAGATCAGACCTATTGTCATGTTTAATCCCAGTGAGAGTCAAGTTGGGAATTGCTAATTTCTTCTTTTTTTTTTTTTAACAGAAGATCAGTTTAGTATACATTAAGTAAAGATTTCAACAGTTTGCACTCCCATAGAAACACAAAGTGAAATATACTGTTTGAGTACTCGTTATAGCATTACGCCTCAATGTACAGCACATTAAGGACAGAGATCCTACATGAGGAGTAAGTGCACAGTGACTCCTGTTGTTGACTTTACAAATTGACACTCCTGTTTATGGCATCAGTAATCTCCCTATGCACCAGTCATGAGTTTCCAAGGCTATGGAAGCCTTTTGAGTTCTCCGACTCTTATCTTGTTTAGACAAGGTCATAGTCAAAGTGGAGGTTCTCTCTTCCCTTCAGAGAAAGGTACCTCCTTCTTTGAAGACCTGTTCTTTCCACTGGGATCTCACTCACAGAGATCTTTCATTTAGGTTTTTTTTTTTTTTTTTTGCCAGAGTGTCTTGGCTTTCCATGCCTGAAATACTCTCATGGGCTTTTCAGCCAGATCGGAATGCCTTTAGGGCTGACTCTGAGGCCAGAGTGCTGTTTAGGACATCCGCCATTCTATGAGTCTGCTGAGTATCTCGCTTCCTATGTTGGATCACTCTCCCCTTTATTTATTCTATCAGTTAGTATTAGCAGGTACTAGACTTGTTTATGTGCTCCCTTTGACTCTTAGTCCTTTCATTATGATCAATTGTGTACTGAAATTGATCACTTGGACTAGTGAGATGGCATTGGTACATGCCACCTTGATGGGATTAAATTGGAGTCCCCTGGTATGTTTCTAACTCTACCATTTGGGGCAAGTCAGCTTGAGCATGTCCCAAATTGTACATCTCTTCCCTCTCTTATTCCCACTCTTATGTTTAACAGGGATCACATTTCAGTTAAATTTCAACACTTAAGAATAACTGTGTGATAATTACAGAATTAAACCAGTCATATTAAGTAGAACAGATTAAAAAACTACTAAGAGGGATAATGTATTAAGTTGTTCATTAACAGTCAGGGCTATGCTGATCAAGTCACCGTTTCTCATAGTGTGGATTTCACTTCAACAGGTTTCCTTTTTGGTGTTCAGTCAGTTGTCACCGATCAGGGAGAATATATGGTATTTGTCCCTTTGGGACTGGCTTATTTCACTCAGCATGATGTGTTCCAGATTCTTCCATTTTGTTGCAAATGACTGGATTTCGTTGTTTCTTACTGCGGTATAGTATTCTAAAGAGTACATATCCCATAATTTCTTTATCCAGTCTACCGTTGATGGGCATTTAGGTTGGTTCCAGGTCTTGGCTATTGTGAATTGTGCTGCAATAAACATTAGGGTGCAGACCGCTTTTTTGTTTGCCAATTTAAATTCCTTTGGGTAAATTCCAAGGAGTGGGATGGCTGGGTCGAACGGTAGGGTTATATTCAGGCTTCTGAGGAATCTCCAGACTGACTTCCATAGTGGCTTGACCAGTTTGCATTCCCACCAACAGTAGGTTAGTGTCCCTTTTTCCCAACATCCTCACTAGCATCTATTGTTGGTAGATTTCTGTATGTGAGCCAATCTAACCGGGGTGAGGTGAAACCTCATTGTGGTTTTGATTTGCATTTCCCTGATTGCTAGTGACCTTGAACATTTTTTCATGTGCCTGTTGGCCATCTGGATTTCCTCTTTTGAAAAATGTCTATTGAGGTCCTTGGCCCATCTCTTAAGTGGGTTGTTTGTTTTGTTTTTGTGGAGTTTCTTGATCTCTTTGTAATTGTTTCTTATAAATACTTTAACATTTAATTGTTTCTATAACTACTTACAACACTCAACTTCATTTATAATCAAAGAAATACAAAGTAAGGTCTTTTGCCTATCAAATTAGAAAGGTTTTTAAAATTAATACTCAGTATTAGCATAACCTTTCTAGAAAGTTCTAGTGGGGAACTGGCCTCTTCTTTCAAACCTGTAAATTAGGTCCCTCTAGGTGGACCACCATCCGAACAAGTGGGGAGAAGACCCTGTTGATGATACTCCAGGACACTTGTTCCAGGTACCTTAGCGTCAGCCTACTGACGCGGACACAGCTCCTGCAGCTCAGGTCATAGTATATGTGTGTGTAGTATATGTGGACGGATGAGTGGGTGGGTAGGTTAATGGATATTTAAATGAATTTAACTCCTAGTTATTTAGTCAACAAGTTTTTATGTCCACCAAAAAAATATATAAAATTGTTCATGCAGCTTTGTTTTTAAAGAGCTGAGAACTGGAAACAACACAAATGTACATCAATAGGAGGAGACAATGGCATAGTCAAGCAATGGAATAATATATAGCAATGAAAAAGGATAAGGTACTTCTAATCAAAACACATGGGTGACTCTCAGAGAGTTCATGCTGTACCAAGAAAACAAGACATAAAAAAATCATTTGATTCCCTTGATATGTAGTTGAGGAATAAGCACAAGTAGTCTGTAGTAATGGGAATCAGGGAAGTGGCTCCCTAGGGGAAGTGCTGGCTGAACAGTGCATGAGGGCAGCTTCTAAGGTACTGGACATGCTCCAACTCCTGAGCTGCCCGATGGTCCTTGTGTCCACATGTAAAACTCACTGAGCCAGTCACTTACAATTGGTACACTTTACTGTATACTAGTTTTGAAAGGTCTAGTAAGAAAAAGAAAAAAACAAAACAAAAACCAAACACCATGGAGAGTTTCTTTGACTCTGTGCCTGCTCGAAAGGAAAGAAAAAAAAGATAAGGGTAGATCAGATGGTCTTTAAGTTCCTGCTTTAAAGGTCCATTGTTTTATTCATCCAACAAAAATGTGAGTAGCTACTTTATAAAAGGTACCGGGTGCTAGGGATATAGCATTAAATAAAATAGGTAAAACCCATGCCTCACAGGATCTTGTTTTTTAGAAGGGGTAGAAAGACAATAAAAATAAAGAGTGTGTTGGATAATGAAAAGTACAAAAATTAACAAAACAACAACAACAAAAAAAAAACACAAAGAAACAAAGCAAGCAAGAGGGATGCAGGGTACACAGAAGGGAAAAGGTAATTTAAACAAGGAGGCCAGTGCAGACTTCAAAGAAAGGTGATACTTGAATTAAGACCTGAAGGAAGTGAGAGAGAGAGACATTGGATATCTGGAAAAACATGTTCCAGGCCCTGCCAAACACTGTTGCTGAAAGGAAGTGAGCAAGAGTGAGATTAAAGGGGGGAGGGGTTGGGAAGAGTTCTTTTCCCTGGTTTTTTTCCACCTCCCACACCACTCCAATTCTTCATTTAAAGGTAAACTTAAGGCCAGCGCCGCGGCTCACTAGGCTAATCCTCCGCCTTGCGGCACCGGCACACCAGGTTCTAGTCCCGGTTGGGGCACCGGATCCTGTCCCGGTTGCCCCTCTTCCAGGCCAGCTCTCTGCTGTGGCCAGGGAGTGCAGTGGAGGATGGCCCAAGTGCTTGGTCCCTGCACCCCATGGGAGACCAGGATAAGTACCTGGCTCCTGCCATCGGATCAGCGCGGTGCGCCGGCTGCGGCGGCCATTGGAGGGTGAACCAACGGCAAAGGAAGACCTTTCTCTCTGTCTCTCTCTCACTGTCCACTCTGCCTGTCAAAAAAAAAAAAAAAAAGAAAGAAAAGGTAAACTTAAGTTGAACCTGTTCCACATGCAAACGTCTGTAACTACTAGCCCATTCTACCCTTATCTAATCTTTTGAGCTACTACATGGCTCACTCATGGCATTCACTTTATAGACAAACAGATAGATAATCTCTCCATTCGTATTAGTTGACCCATGGCTGGCACTTAAATGATTACACGTAAAGCTAATGGTAACTCAGCAAACATATGATCAATAAACTGTTCAGATAAAAAGAAAAAAAGAAACAGAAAGGGAAAAAAAAGCTTAGGGGACCATGTGACTCAGGCACCAAGTGTTTCCATGTGTCATCCACTGTCAGGAAACTCTTTAAGCCACATCCTTAAGACTCTCGGATCCTCAACACCACTTTTCCAAAAAGCTACTCTAGGTATTTTATTTTCCCCCTAGGGGGTAAAAGCAGGCATCTAGTTTTCCATTCTAACAGTAGTTTTATAACACCGATGTTCACAAGCAGCTTAACAAAGCAAGTATCACAGACAGCTAGTTGTGCGATCTCTAGCAAGCGTCTCACCAACTCTCATGCCTTCATTCTCCTCGTACGCCACGTGAAGGCACTGGACTAAACGGTCTCTACAGTCCAATCGGTCTCAAATTCTCCACTCTACACTCTTTCAGGAGAACTGCAAGGGTTAGATAAACCTTACAATCTATGCCTTCAATTTATAAAATAAATTAAAATGTCTGTTAACAATTTTCACAGTGAATAAGCAGCCATATTCAGATAGCAGTGTTTTAGGAAACAGCCAGGAACCTGGAGTCCATCAGGCCTACATGTGGACTCGGGCTGCATCACAATAAACAATGACCTTGAGCAAAGTATGAAGTCTTCAGTATTTGCTTTGAAAATTAAAGGCAATGTATATAAAGCAATTATTAAACCAATATAAAAACCTGAACACATTACAAGTATCCTTTCCCAAGTAAAAAGCAATCCACATAAAATAACTACCAAATCACTGATGCCTAAGACTTACAATTCCTAAGTTAGTTTCTATCTCTCCTGACAACTTTAGAGACGAGGATCAGTGGCTGCCTCAAAATTTTGTAAGACTTCTGCATGTTTAGCAGAGCAACCCTTAACTCCTAGAGTGTAAGGTGTCTCATTTCTTAAGAACTGCAGTATCAGTTTGCAGTCAAAGGGGCAAGAGTAAGATAATTTAGCAACTCCATAATTTTTAGGAAAATAGGACAGGACTGAGATAGGAGTTTAATTCATCTTGGACATTAAAAGACATTAACCTCGGTACTGAGAGCTCCAACATGCAATGAGAGCCAACTACACATAAGCAAGCAATCGAGATTCAGAAAGTTGTAAGACACAAACTTGACTTTGAGCCCAAGAGGGGAGACATGCATAATCAACATGAGTAAACGGATGAACAGGACGCGGTGAGTGAAAACCCTGGACACAGAACAGCTAAAAAGCAGATGGTGTAGGATGTATCTTGAAGAACCCGTAGACTCTGCCAGCAAGACAAGGGAAGGAAAGGCACTCAGAGCAGCGAGGCTCACTGTGTAAACTGCTTTCATCAGGACAACTGGGGCTTGAGATTCACAGTGAGGAAATGCATGAGCCAGATGATGAAAGACCTTGTAATGACACAGAGTGAGGTAAAGAAGAATGAGTTTTAAGAAAGAAACCAATGGGTTTCCATTTTAGAAAAAGCACCTTTAGGGGCCAGCGCTATGGCACAGCAGGTAAAGCTGCTGCCTGTGGCACCGGCATCCCATATGGGCGCCGGTTCCAGAACTGGCTGCTTCATTTCCAATCCAGCTCTCTGCTATGCCCTGGGAAAGCAATGGAAGATGGCCCAAGTTCTTGGGCCCCTGCACCTGCGTGCGAGACCCGGAACAAGCTCCTGGCTCCTCGGTTCAGAATGGCGTAGTTCTAGCTGTTCAGCCAATTGGGGAGTGAACCAGCAGATAGAAGACTTCTGTCTCTCTCTCTCTGCCTCTCTTTCATCTCTCTGTGTAACTCTTTCAAGTACAATAAATAAATCTTAAAAAAAAAAAAAAAACACACACAGAAAAATCACCTTTGCAGTAGCGTAAGGATGAACTAAACAGTCTAGAGACAAGCACTAGAAACCTCATCAAATCCAGAGTCCAACAAGGACATGCTGTTATCACACAGACACTCTAGGACAGAACCAGGGATAAAAAATAAACAATAATGCTTTAACAGACAAAGCTAACCTGTCCAAGGGACACCATTTACCTTCATAAATGTACGTTCTGGAATTAAATATTTCCCATGTATCTAAAATTAGGTATGATACATAAAAGTTACATAGAACTACTCAGGTAAACCCTGAGAACCAGCCCCTCTCATGGTATCTATCCCCTCCCTTTTCTACATACGATATTGCCAGTCTGCAACATAAAAATCAGTGCAGCACAAACCTGGGAACTGGAGCTTGTATTGATTACTGACAGGGGCATGTCTTGCTTTAGTTTTATATTCACTGTATATATGGAAACTGAGACTCTGAGCAACTAAGGGATTATTCAAGGTCACACTGTTAATAGCACAATGAAGACTGGAATCTGTGTCTTACGACTTCCTTTCTAGAAATTGCTTTAGTATATCACATTTATGATTCTAGAATTCTGAATAATAATTCAAGGACACTTTGGTACTGTCATTTTCAGCAGTGTAATAATGAAACTATAAAACCAGTTTTATGGTTCATATGCCTCACAAGAAAAACATATCTATTAGATGTGAATATGTTTGACAAAAAAAAATCTTTTCCTGAAGTCTGTGCCGCAATAAGAATGCCTACTCCTCCACCACAAAACACACACTTCATATTTCTCTTAAAAGTCTGAAAACTTCTTTTCTCAAACTCAGGAAACAAACTTGAAAAACAAGTTTGTAAGGTTAATTTATCTCTACATAATTAAATATCCCCCATCCTTAACATGTTATAAGATTTACTCATGTCTACTTCCTTATTCTGTTGTGCTTCCCACCTCACCTCATGTCCTTATAATTTTTAGATACTTGAAATATCCTTTTCCCGTCATGAGTACACACAGGTAGAAGCAGCAACATTGGCAAAAAGCCTTATTAATATTATACACTTCACAAATTTGCACGGTGCCCAAAATGTCAGCTCTGGACTTCTCCAACTTACAGCCACGTCACTTCGGCTCACAGAAGCAGACTGAGGGAACACGGAAGCATGAACAGCTCTCTTCTGCTCCTCGGCGACGCCTGCCTGAAGAATCCACCAACACAAACAAGGTAGATGTGGATCCTTACATACTGTTTTATGCTTATACAACACAAGCATCCTCAGAGTCCAAAGACATTCAACACCCAAACTCTACCGATCATAATTTAATCTTTCTCAATAATTTGGAAGGTAGAGCACTATCTCACTTGGTTTCTAGCTATCATGACAAATTTCAAAGATACTATCATTCAGGGATTCTACAACAAGAGTGCTAAACTCCACGCACCCTGGGTACTTCTTCCTAAGTGGAATCACAATTTTTTATGTACTTATCCCATTTCATCATTGCCTTCCTGCCCCTCTGGATGTATGAGCTGGAATCACCATCCCTCCAGGGTTCAGACACCTAACAGACAGATACTTGTTGCTTGATCAGTTTACACTTATTAAAAATCAAGAAAGCTGTTTCTTTTTAAAGATTTTATTTAATCATCTATTTGAGAGGCACAGTTATAGACAGAGAGGGAGAGACAGAACGGTCTTTCATCTGCGAGTTCACTTTCCAAATGACCACAACAGCCGGAGCTGAGCTGATCCAAAGCCAGGAGCCAGGAGCTTCTTCCAGGTCTCCCATGCGGGTGCAGGGGCCCAACCACTTGAGCCATCTTCCGCTGCTTTCCCAAGCCATACTAGAGAGCTGGATTGGAAGAGGATCAGCCAGAACTAGAAACGGCGCCCATGTGGGATCCCAGTGCTGTAGGCAGAGATTTAGCCTACTACGCCACAGCGTCGGCCCTTAAAGCTGTTTTCTTAAAAAAAAAAAAAAAAAAAAACCACACAACTCTGAAATCTGCTTATTTTCCGTCTTTCTCTTAAAAATAGCCCGGGTGGGGAGATCTACTTAGGGTTTAGAGGTCCTGACCAAATTACCTGCACAACTGATCAATTTTGAAAGCTGTGGGAGCCAATCAGGTATCTTGGTTTGCATAATAACACTGAAAACTTACACACAAGTCACAGAGTTAAATACTGATCCGCTATTCCCTTGCTTCTTAAAACGTCTGCAACATTCAGAAAGTACATTATCCCTAACCTCTAAAAACAAAAGTCATTAAAAAAAAGATTAAGAAAAACCGTCTCACACACACACAAAAGCCTGAGGCAGGCAAAATTCTCTGCTTTAGTATACTCCGATTGGTGTTTACCCAGATTCACTTACAGGCCTCTGTGACACAGTAGCTACCTAACCCGAAGAACTGTCAGCCACACACAGCACACACTTCCTGGTCCACGCGGTGTTTCAAAACCACAGATACATACAGGCCATTTTGTGAAATTCCACCTCCGTCTTCGCTAGTCCCCAAGAACTCTTAAGACTCGCCACCGACACACCACACCGACTCTGTCCAGCAGGATTCCCTACGGAGCTCTATCAACCACCCCTACAGGTCGCAAACGGTGCTTCTGCAGAGTTCTGCCGCTGGGACTCCAAATTCCAGCACGTTCTGTCTTTTTAAGAGGCTGAACTTGGGGCCATTCCTCTGGACAAGTGCTTTTCCAAGGACAGCGATCAAGCCAGAGCACACCTGAGTCTGTTTAACACTCAGACAAGAAGACTTCACGGCAGGGCTCACAATGCGGTATCGGCAAAGCAGACCACCCAGGAAGCGAAGTCAGAACCACGCACTGTCCCCACCCCCAGCTGCAGAGGAGCTGGACCCACGCGCACCCCGCGGACACCGCCTCCCTAAACAACCTACAGACCCAGGTGCCCACCTCTGGCGCCGCCACCCTCCAGTCCCCGGCGCTCCAGCGAGCCCAGCGAGCCCAGCGCGCCCCCACAGGGATCCCGGGGCAGAGAAAACTGCAGAACAAACCCACTGTTCCTCCAACTAGGCAACAACACGGATAGACCCTCCAAGCGAGCACTAAAGGAAGCCCTTCCAGACAGAACGAGACCGGCCCAAGCCGTTCCAGGATGCCCTGATGCGAGCGCCCCTTCCCGCCCCAGCCCGCCCAGCGCCCCGCTGAGCCGTCACCCACCTCCAGTGGCCGCCCGGGAGCCCGCTAACTCGCCCCGCCAAACACGGGAGACCGGGCCGAGTTACGCCCCCCTCTGGGCAGAGCAGACACCCGGGAAAGACCCCCAGCACCAGCAGCCCACCTAGGCGGCCCCTGCCCGCGCAGACCCCGCACCTCGCACTCTCACCCCTGGTCTGTCCCCGGAACCCGGATACACCGCTTCCTCAGCCCAGGAATGCGAAACGGACGCCCACCCCGGCTCAAAGGACGCCAGGGACCCCTCTGATCTGTCCCCCACCCCACCCCCAGGGACACGGGACCTTGCTAAACTGCCTCTTCTGCCCCCCACCTCAAACAGCCCGGGACCCCGAAAAATGGACCCCTTGTTCCGGAATCCGGCTACACCAGCACAAGGAACCTCAAAACCCCATCAATCTTCCTCGACTCCGAAGACCCGGGACCCTCTTTGCCGCCACCCACCCACCCACACTCGATGCCGGAAGAACCTCAAGAGCCCCAGTAAACCGCCCTGGTGGCCGCTACACTGCCCTTCGGCGCCAGCACCCGGCTCCCACCGCACCGCCTCCTCGCCCCCCGCACTCCCGAGCTCCGCCAAGCTTCGCGCCCACCAGACAGCGCCGCGCAGTCCCCGGAGCCGCCCCCGTCCGGAGCCCGCCTGGCTGGCTGCTCCCCGACCGCTTCTCCGCAGAGACGCGCCGCGGGTTTCCTCACCTGGGCAGCGTCGGAGGGCGAGCGGACCGGGGAGCCCTGAGGCAGAGAAGCGGCGGCCCAGGCCTGCGGCGCCGCAGCTCCAACCCCTTCGCGAGGAAGCGCCTGTGTGAGGAGAACCCTACCGCTCCGCGCGCGCAGCCGGCAGCCCGAGCCACCGCCGTGCCCGCCGCTCTTCCCGCGAGATCCCAGCCACGGCGAGGGGGCGGGGCCGCGCGAGGGGCGGCCGCGGCGGCTGCGGGAGTGACGGCCCTGGCGGCCTGTTGGCGGCGGCGCGGGGGGCGGGACTCGAGGCCGACTGTAACCAATCGCAAAAGAGGAAAGGTGATTCGTTCCGCCCCTTCCCCGCCCTCCATCAATAAACTACGGGCAAAGGTAGAAGTGACCTGAAGTAGTGGAAGGCCGTGGGCGAGCGCCGCAAGGTAGCTTGGATGACGTGGCTTGGCTCGCGCCGGCTCCTGCTCGGCCGCCGTAGGGACACCTGGGTTCGGGGAGAAGCCGGGGGCCTCACCTTTGCGGACTGAGGCGCTGTTGCCCCTGGTTACAGCGCGTCCTGCGGGGCCCGGGGGCTCCTCCCAGCGTCGGTGTCGGAGAAGCCGGGGTTCAGCGCAGCCCCTCCCTCTCCCTCATCTCGGCCTCTCTCTCTCCACCTCAAACAGGGCGCCATTGTTAAGAAGCCCATGTTTTCCCAACCCCAGCCCAGGACATCTGGTCTGACAAAGGACTCTCTTCTGATGCGTGCGTGTATTTCTCATACCGAAAAGCCGTCCGGCTCCAGTCAAAAGTAAATGTCGCTGGAGTCCACGGCATAGCAAATTCCCGGATCCCATGCAAAGTCCCATCTTGGTAGGACCCAGTGCTCAGGAGCGTTTGGCGCGCGCAGGGCACGGAATAAAGGCGAAAGGAATGAATGAAGACTGTGATATTTAAATAGACAGAATCTGGACTTGCCCCAGAAAGTCTGGCTTTCCCGCCCTCTCTGTAATGACAGCAGTCTATTATTATGCCTCTCCTGCAGCCCTCACCCACCTCCTTACTCCCTGTTCATGGCAAAAAGCCCCCTTTCTCCTCGCCAAGGTTAACCCTTGCACCTGTGCACTGGATGGCGGCCATGCCCAGACTTTGTTTCATCAGCTTTCTCTGGCCGGCTCTAACTCTTCTGTCTCACAAACACAACCTACCCCACCCTCTGAACAGAGCAAAACCAGCCTGCCTCTGAGACCCCCCCAAAACATACTCCCCGAGAAACAGAGTATTTGTCGTCTCCGCTTGCTCGTCTTGTTTTTCCACCAATCTGCCCTCTCGCTGCTAACAAAAGAGTTCTTTCCCAATGGAAGGGTGGTCTGTGTGGGGGGCACTTTCCCCAAGGACCAGTCTGCAGCCTATCGGCAATGCTGACCATCCCACCCCCACCCCACCTAAGGACATCTGGATTCTCTAGCTACTCTTCAGACTTTTTTTCAGCCTGCTTTCCTGGTTTGATAAGTGTTGCATATTGATGTCTCCTTATCTTGTAGCCACACCTTGTGCTTAATAAGAAAAATGGCCACACATGGTTGCACACTTTGAGTGCCAGTAAGTGGCTCAGACAAAAGCTGTTAGAAGAATCCAGAGGGAGGAGACATTGGCTGTGGCTGTGAGGCTTGAGCTGGTAGTAAAACAATAGGCCAGCCCTTATAAATCCAAGGCAGGCACAGAGGCTTTTAGGGGAGAAAGATAGGGGCTGGTGTTGTGGCACAGCTGGCTAAACTGCCACCCGCGATGCCAGCACCCCATATTGGATCTCCAGTATCTTCCACCCACATGGGAAACCCAAAAGGAACTCTAGGCTCCTGGCTCAAGCCTAGGCCATCTCTGGCCATGAAGACCATTTGGGGAGTAAGCCGGTGGAAGGGAGATCTCTCTCTCTCTCTCTCTCTGCTCTAAGAAAATACAAAACAAGCAAACAAAAAAACCAGAAGAGAAAAATAACGGGAATCTGAGCACAGAGAAGGGGACTTGGAGTGAGGCCAGCTGTAGGTTGACCAGTCTGGAAGACAGAAGACTCACAGAAGAAGGTGAGATTACAGAGGAACCAAAAAGGAAAAGACCTTACAAACTAGCCAGGTCAAGTGGACTTGATTCTGTATTAAATGGGGAGTCAGGACCAACTGTCTCATGTATAGGGTCCCCGAGAGGGTTACACATGAGGTCCACATACCAAGTGTCTAAGCATGTAAGTTACAAAACAAGCTAGCAAAATGTATATCATTTCACCTTGACAAATATACTCTGATGACCACTTGGGATACCAGGTTTGATTTTATTTTATTTTTTAAGATTTATTATTTTTATTTATTTGAAAAGCAGAGTTACAGAGACAGAGAGGGAGAGACAGAGAGAGAGAGAGAGAGATCTTCCATCCTCTGGTTCACTCCCCAAATGGTTGCAAGAGCCGGGTCTGGGCCAAGCTGAAGCCAGAAGCCAGGACCTTTTTCCAGTTCTCCCACATGGATGCAGGGGCCCAAATACTTGGGCCATCTACTGCTGCCTTGCCAGGTGCATTAGCAGGGAGCTGGATTGGAAGTGCAGCAGCCGGGACTTGAACCAGCGCCCTTATGGGTTGCCGGCCCTGCAGACAGTGGCTTAAGCTGCTATGCCACAATGCTGGCCCCTAACTTTGAGTTTAGAATCTAGGGTTTCTCAGAGTTCTCTGCAAGAACAGCTCAGAGAACTCTGTGCTGGGCCCCACACAGAGAAGTCTCCCCGCCTTGCTTCCCATAACCAAGTCAGCCCCACACTGAAAGCTACCCGCGTCCTACGGACACATGTCTAAGCTCCATTCCTACTTCCCCTCCAAAACAGTCATTTCTTGGCCATTTCACAGGACCAGGGGTGCATGCCTCAGGATCTGATGCCGAAGCAAGCCCACATAGGTCCTGGAAGGGGGCTCGGAGCCATTTGCGCAGGGAATGATGGCTCCTGCACGCGTAGGATGAGGTCTGAAGGGCGGTGGTCAGCTCTGGGAGTGCTCATTCCTTGCCGTAATGGACTCAGGGTATGAGTGCAGCTGCAGGAGCACCAGGGCAGAGCCCCTTACAGGAAGCCTCTCTCGCCTCCATCTAAAGATGGTAGCTGGGGTCTGCATGTGACGCAGCAGGGTAAGCTGCCAGCATCCCATATCTGAGCATCGGTTCAAGTCATAGCTGCTCCTCTTCCAATCCAACTCCCTGCAAATGTACCTGGGAAAGCAGCAGAAGATGGCCTAAGTGGTTGGGCCCCTGTAAGCCATATGACAGTCGTCGTGACCATTTGGGGAGTAAACCAGGAGAGGGAAGATTTCTTTCTCTGTGTGTCTTTCCTTCTTTCTCTGTCACTCTGCCTTTCAAATACATTAAAAAATCCTTAAAAAAAATGGTAGCTGTTGTAGAGTTCCTGAGTCTCTTAGTGGAGTCATGACTTGTAGATTTCTTTATATCTCAGATGTGTTTTCCGTGTGTCTTATCCACTCTGCTTTCACGCTGCTGTTTCAATAGCAGCAATGGGCTGGCAAGAAAACTCTGTTCCTCACTCTGTACCCTTGTGTGGAATCCTCTCTCCAACTACCAGTTTCACAAACCCTGCTGTTCCATGATTCCTGTAGTAATGAGTGTGTCGGAAACCTGGATCTCTCTAAATACGAGAAAACAGAAAACCATGAAATGCTGTCAGCCTGGAAGAAAGCTTGGAACGCTTAGGTTTGACTTCTAAATAAGAATCCTCTGCAAACATGTTCTGGAAGAGGCCCGTTGGAAGGGCACACGGGCAGCAGGAGTGCTGAAAAGGCAGTGAGCCACCACAGACGGGCACTGCTCTCGCCATCTGTCTTGATGGCGCAGTGTGTCACTCCGTGGCCTGACAGTCATGCTTTGTTCCCACAACCTCTCCATCCAGTGCCAAGCGCACCTCTCCACGTGGCACACACTTAGAGCCACGCGGGGCCCAGAATGACCACGGTCCCTGCCTTGGAGACCTGGGGGACCCCGCACATCTCTCAAGGGAGCTGCAGCTGATTTTTAGCATGCAACTTTGGCGCTTGCTTGATCTGAGAACTGGGGTCTACTCATAGCCTTATTGTCACCATCTGTGACTGGTGTTTGCCAACCGGCAGCAGAACAGAACCAGCCAGCTTCCTACTTAGGCCTTACCATCTGCTGCCTGCGTTCTGACCCATTTGTCTAGGTGAGGACAACCAAAGTGTTCTCTTCCAGCTCAGAAGGCAGCCCCAATGACGCTCTGGGAAAAGCTACCTCCTGGTCCCGCATAGTCACAAGGGCACAGAGACACTGTTGTAGGTGAAGCTGGAAGAAGAAATCCGGTTCTGCTCCATCCTTTTAGAGTTTTAGAGAAGCGCCTCTTTTCACCACCTGCCTGAAATTCTGTATGAATCACCCCAGGATTTATCCGTCCACGCGTGTGCCCCAGATGGAACCCCTGACTTTGGTTTCTTTGTTGGCAAATAGCCAACCACGGAGAGGGAAAATATAGAGACTTGTAGGGGTTGAGATATGTCCAAGACTGTTTGATATACCTCTTCTTCTCAAGAGCTGGAGCTGACTTCCCTTCCCCCCCGTGTATGGGCTCGTGACGTGCTCCTGGCAAACGGGGTATGGCAAAAGTGACCGTATGTGGCTTCCGAGACCAGGTGATATGGGTCATTGCAAATTCTCGCTCCATCTCTTTCTTTGGTCCTGTCTTTCAGAGGCATCCAGTAGCCATGCTGTAAGAGTCTTGAAGCAGAGGTCCACACGGCAAGCAGCTACAGCCAGCACCTCTGTGAATGAATCATCCTGGAATCCCCAGCCCAGCCTACTTTACCCTCCGATGACTGCAGCCACAGGCCAACCCCTGGATGTAATCTCATGGACAACTCTGTGTCCGAACCACTCAGCTGTGCCTCTCCCAGATTCCACACAGAAACTCTGAGATAATACAATGCTACTGCTGGAGGCTACTACATTCTGGGATCATTTTTGTGCAGCACTAGATAGATAATATAAGAGTGTTCTGTCCACCTCTACTTCCGGACAATAATCTAAAA
Organism: Oryctolagus cuniculus; assembly: GCF_051225735.1. Taxonomy (NCBI): domain Eukaryota; kingdom Metazoa; phylum Chordata; class Mammalia; order Lagomorpha; family Leporidae; genus Oryctolagus; species Oryctolagus cuniculus. The sequence continues at coordinate 91,986,100 of NC_142878.1, read as the reverse complement.
ACTCATAGCCTACTAATCACGGGCACTAGCTTTACCCAAAGAATGAACAACAATGGATTTGTGGCCATGACTTGCCACATCTAAAATTCAAGTGGCACTGCATTAAAATAAGGAAGAAGAAATGATTTCTTGGGGCTGCCGCTGTGGTGCAGTGGGTTAAGACTCCATCTGTGGCACTGGCATCCCATATGGGAGCCTGTTCATGTCCTGGCTGCTGCTCTTCCAATCCAGCTCTCTGCTGATAGCCTGGGAAAGCAGTGGAAGATGGCCCAAGTTCTTGGGCCCCTGTATCTACTTGGGAGACCTGGAGGAAGCTCTTGGCTTGGGATCAGCTCAGGTCCAGGCATTGTGGCCATTTGAGCAGTGAACCAGCAAATGGAAGACTTCTCTCTCTGTATCTCCCACTCTCTGTCTGTGACTCTGTCTCTCATGTAAATGAATAAATCTTTCAAAAAAGAAAGGAAGCAAGGAAGGAAGGAAGAAAAAGAAAGAAACCATTTCTTGGGGGAAACAAAGACTTCAGTGCCTTTAAGACTCTTAAAAGCATCATAGGGCCAGTGCTGTGGTGTAGCAGATAAAGCTGTCGCCTGCAATGCCAGCATCCCATATGGGCGCCGGTTCTAGTCCTGGCTGCTTCACTTCCAATCCAGCTCTCTGCTGTGGCCTGGGAAAGCAGTGGAAGATGGCCCAAGTCCTTGAGGCCCTGTACCTGTGTGGAAGACCCAGAAGAAGCTCCTGGCTCCTGGCTTTGGATCGGTGCAGCTCCAACCATTGCAGCCATCTGGGGAGTGAACCAGCAGATGGAAGACCTCTCTCTCTCTCTTTTTCTCTCTCTTTTTCTCTCTCTGCCTCTCCTTCTCTCTCTGTGTGTAACTCTGATATTCAAGTAAATGAATAAATCTTTAAAAAAAGAGTATCACAGGAATTGGAGAGAACAACTGGGGAGCATTTGGAGGTCAGAAAGGTCTTGAGCTGTAGGGAAACCTTTCCTTCCCCGAAACTGGGAATCCTTCACAAACAGCCTACTTCCATCCAGCTTGAAAGCAAGCGCATGCTTCCCTGAAAGCAAGCACTGGGGAGACTCAAACACCCTCTTACCCGTCCATATTTGCCAAGAATAAAAGCTGGAAATTCCATCTATAGGGGCCCTGTCAAAGTCAAATTGACATCTTGTCAACCTTAAGCATCCATATGAGAACAAGGTGTGTTTGACAGCAGGAAGATTGAAATTCTCTCTCAATACCATGCCGTATCACTGAAGTCTTCACAGTGTAAATTAAGATTCAGCAAGAGAACAATTTTTCTATTAAATTAGAAGGGGGGAAAACTCACATGAAAGAAGACCAGTTAGCCAATTTATGTACGCTGTCTGTCTAGCTTCATTTTACGTAGATCAGAACCACTTCGATGGCTCATGCATACAAAGAGTCGAATAATTATAAGTCGACTGGCTAATAAGTTACAGTTAAGGAAATATAGTACAGAGATGTTTGCACCTCCATGATTCCAGTGATCATAAGCCAGATGTGTTGATCCTGCCTTTCCTTTCCAACGAGGACAAAAATGAAGTCTTTGGACCACAAGATCCAGAGAGCTGAGTCCTCCACCTTCCCTCATCCCTTCTCCATCAGATTTAACCAACAAACACATACCGTACAGCTGTCCAGTGGAAGGCTCTGGAAGCATGCAAAGCTTACGTCACAGTTCTCGCCAGAAGCAGAGAGGGAAAGGGAGCAGGTGGCGAGGGGACTTCCCAGGGCAGGGGAAATAAAACAGCTTCTCCTGGAACCATAGGTGGAGCGCACCTCACAGAACTGCACAAATGGAGCATGAGTTGGTAGGTTCCCCCAAGGGAAACAGAGATACTCTTGCTGGAAGCAGAGGTATCCCTGTCTTCCTTTAGGGGGTGGCAGGAGGGAGCCATCCAACGCAGAAAAAGACAGCTCCTTGCTTGCAGCAAGTTCTGTTTTTCACTTAACTCTGTCTGGTGTTGGTCTCATCTGTTGCAACTGAAACAATCCGAACCCTGGTGGATAGAGAAAGTGAAACAAGAGCAGACTTCTCCAGGAATGGAGAAGTTTGCTCGACAGAAGCAAGGGGGCTGCTTTTGGATGGAAGAACTAATGGAAACCACAGCTCAAAGGCCCTGCATAAAAACAGCCGTTGGAACAAGCAAGTCACCTGGGACAGGAAGTTCGTGCAGAAATGCTGGTGAGGGTCAGATTACAGAAGGCCTTGAAGGCCAGGCAGAGTCTGAGCTTCATCTTGTTGCTGGGAGCAATCCATCAGAAAATTGTTTCTTATTGAACATTTTTTTAAAATATTTATTTTGAAAGTCAGAGTTACAGAAATAGACAGCAAGAGACAAAGAGAGAGAAAGAATCTTTCACCCACTGATTCACTCCCTAGATGGCCACAACAGCCAGCACTGAGCAAGGCTGAAGCCAGGAGCCAGGAGCTTCTTCTAGGTCTCCCACGTGGGTGCAGGGGCCCAAGAACTTGGACCATCTTCCACTGTTTTTTCAGGCCATTAGCAAGCAGCTGGATGAGAAGTGGAGCCAGGACTCGAACTGGTACCTACATGGGATGTCTGAGAAGCAGCCGGCGGCTTTACCTGCCACACAGCAACACTGGCTCCAGGGGCTTTTGCACAGCAGAGTGACCTGGTCAGACCGATGTTTGCAGTGTGATCTCACAGGTTGGAATGAAGTGGGGGATATCCCAGATATAAGACAATGAGGGAAGAACCCAAGGGCAAATTCTTCCCAAGATGGTAGGTGACCACTCAGTAGGGCAAACTAAGCAGTGTTCTGTTACCAAATAGTAAGGAAACTCATGATGAAGTTTTGCTTAGAGACATAACAGTTAAGATTGGTTATGTAGGGGCCGGCTCTGGGGAGCAGCAGGTTAAGCTGCAGCCTATAGCTGGCATTCCATATCAGCATCAGTTTGAGTCCCAGCTGCCCTATTTCTGATCCAGTTCCCTGCTAACACACCTGGGAAAGCAGCAGAGGATGGCCCAAGTCCCTGGGCCCCTGCACCCACGTGGGAGATCTGGATAAAGCTCCTGGCTTATGACTTCAGCCCAGCACAGCCTTGGCCATTGCAGCCATCTGGGGAGTGAACCAGAGGATGGCAGACCTCTCTCTGTCTCTCACCAACCATGTATACTTTCCACAAGTATTTGCTGCGAGCCCAGAGCTCTGATAGACGTTTGTTACATATTACGGATACAAGCTCTGTGAAGAATAAAGTCAGTGAGGTAGACTGTTTGAAGGAAGCTACCGATAGTTGCTATGGAAATTACTGGGTTCTGGGGTCAGCTTTGTGGCTTAGCGGGTCAAGCCACTGCCTGCAACGTCAGCATCCGGTATGGATACTGGATCAATGAGTCCTGGCTGCTCCACTTCCCATCCAGCGACCTGCTGGTGCACCTGGGAAAGCAGTGGAGTCGGCCCAAGTCCCTGGGCCCCTGCCCCTGCCCCTGCGTGGGAGATCCAGCTAAAGCTCCTGAATCCTGGCTTCAGCCTGGCCCTGTACTGGTTTTTGTAGCCATTTGGGGGTGCGGGTGAACCAGCAGATGGAATATTGATCTCTCACTCTCTCTCTGTAGCTCTGACTCTCATGTAAATAAATAAACCTTTTTAAAAAATCACTGGGTGCTATAAGATCATGTATCAGGGGCCCAATCCCAGTCCCACTGGGTATCAGGGAGTCAGGGAAGACTTTCCAGAGGAAGAAAGATTTAAGATGGGGCCTGACGCAGGACTGGGAGTTGACGTGGTGGAGGGGTTGGTGAGCAGAACACTCAGGATGCTTAGATGAGATGCTATTTCCGAACAGAGATGTGACAAAATTCCAGTGTGGATTTCCTCCAAGGAGACAGAAGGAGTCTAACAGGTAGGTAGGGGCCAGGAGTACGCAGGTTCTTTATGTGCTAGGGAAAAGGTTTGGGACCTCATCCTAACAGCAACATTAACATTGTTTTTCTGAGACTGATCAACTCCATTCTGTTTTGAACAAGCACACACACAAAAAGCAGCCTAAGAAAGAACAAATTCCATGTGTATTCCAAGCAGGGGATCAACAGATGGTGTGACTCCAAGGCTTTGAGAATATCTCCCCTGCTTGCAAACCTGATGTCTACATTTTTTGACTGGCGAGTCACTGGATATAATGACGAAAGAGTAAATGTCAAACGCTAACTTTTCTAGGAAAAGGAACACAGCGAAACTGATATTCCCACTAAGGTGCAAACACCTGATAGCTGTGCTTTCTTGAGAACAGTTTTTTGAGGTCATAGAGAGAAGGAGGGCAGGAGGAAATCTAATCCCTGTAGTAGAAAGAAGAAAAGTGACAGAGAAGGGAAAGAGACACACGAAAGAAATACTAGGGTGACCTGAGAGAATGCCTAGCCCCCATAGGATGTGTTCAACAAATACATGTGGGGGAAATGAAAGGAAGGGAGGGAGGGAGGAAGGAGGAAAGGAAGAGAAAAGAAAGAAAGGTTGTTCTTATTCCCTAAGCAATACAGAATAACAACTATTTACATAACATTCATGTTGTATTAGATATTATAAGCAACCTAGACCTGACTTAGAGGCTGTAGGAGGATGAGCGTTAGTTACATATGAACAGTACTGGAACCAATCTCCTGTGAATACAAAGGGACAACTGTGTTAGGAAGACCATGGGCAGGGAAAATAGAAAACAGTGAGCAAATGGATTTTCCAGAAGTCTTTAGGGTGCAGAGTTCATAACCTGTGATTTGGGAACTACAAGATCAGACTATGGCTTTGCCAACCATGGAAGACATCCAGCTTTTCCCCAGGAAGGCTGGGAACATGACGAATGGCCGGGATGGAGCCCTCTGAGACTAGCAGAGAACGTCTTAGAAGCCTCTGGAACCCACAGCTCATTAGCAACCCCCATTGGTTCTGTTTAAACAGTCGCACTGAATCATTACTATTGACCAGTAGTCATGCACACCTGTAGACTTTGTCACCTGTGTTAGGACCGAAACGTCTAAGGAAAACTGCTTTTGAGTAATGAATAATGGCTTTCTCTTTCCATGCCTAGTTTTCCTGTGCAGATTTCAGCAAAATCTGTGTGATTTTATGAGCCTGTGCTGCCAGAATTAAACATACTTCTGGAATAACTTAGTAAACTCAGTGTTAATGGTAACTTGACCTTTCACTGATTTCAAATTAACCGGTGGGGAAATGGTAAGTTGCCTTAATTGAAGCATTATCTTCATTAAAGATTATTAGATGGGTAAGAGCAGGGCTTCCTGAACATCAGCCCATGCTCTGTGACCATGCCAACCACAGCACCCTGAAGGCAGAGTGATTGAAGGGTCTAAAATTGGATCTGGTGATTGGCTATCTCTGCAAAATGTGAACCGTGCTAACAATGATTCCTTTTCCCCCGTGTGTTCTAAAGATGGTTTCCATGGTGATCTACATTGTTTTGTCTAAATTTTTCCTCATGCCATTTTATCCCACTCCAACTAGATATTTGTAAAGTGCCTATCACTTGAGTATCTCTTCTCTGAACAAGTCCCCGGGAGGGGAAAACCGAATACTTCTTGGAAGGAATGGAAGTCTGTTGCTTGTCAAAAAGAGCCCGATTTGCCAAGATTATGTAGGGCTTGAGGTTGTCCCCTAAGGGCCTTCCCTTCTGGGATCCACCTTCCAATCGAGGAGCAGGAAGGCAAAAGCCCTGGTCTACATCCCCTGTCACTTCTGAGGCCCCTTCTCAGGAGTCCTGGCCTTTGCAGACACTGGACAGCTGGTCACCCAGGTGGGGGGAGGGAGATGCCCCGGATCGGGAGGAGACAGATCCTTCCACTGTGCGGCAGAGATGAGCTGCTTGTACACCAGGCCTTTCAACTCCTCCCGGCCCTCAGAAAGGTTTCCTTTTCTACGTTGTAGCCAGTGATGAGAGCAGAAGCGATGAACACCACTTCTTGGCCAGTCCTTTCCTTTGCTGTCTTGCCTCCTTCAACCACTGGGTACAGAGGAGCCAGTTAAGGATTTCAATCTGCTGGAAGAAGGAGAGGCCGCTGGATGGAAGGGGTGTGTCCAGATCACCTTGTAGTAGGCTGTTGAGCACTTGAACTGATGTGAGAAATAAGTTTGTTGTGTGTTAAAGCTACTGAGGTCTGGGGTTGCTTATGTCAGAGGTTGACCTACCCTGCATGTATGATGCAATACAGCAGGTTTGGGGTCAGGCCATGCAACAGATGGCAGGAAGGCCACAGGGTAACAAAATGCAGTGTCCAGTGATGAGAAGGACAGGGAGGGGTCAGAGCCCAGACTAGAAGACAAGGTCTTTAAGGTGGTATTGGCAGCCACATCCCAACTGTCCCTGAGCAGGGCATTAGGGAGTGTTGGGATACAAGGACTGAGGCTGGCACTGGACTCCAGCCACTGGGAGCACAGGAACCAACTGGACCATTTGAAAAATAGTCAAGAAAAAGGATACGATGTGGACCCAGAGGCTTGGACTATGGCACAGACAGAGGCTTGGACACAGGAGATCAAGACAAGATTATATATTGTGGGGCCCAGGGACCACATCAGAGGAGCAGACGTGGTTGCCTCAGCCTGGCTGACTCAATGTCAGTCCTTTGGGACGACAGTGCTGGAGATGGGATTGGGCAAAGTTGTACCCGTATAATAGGAAAAGGACAAAGTGGCCTTGGCAACCCACAGTCAGAGGACAGCAAGGCATGGAGCAAAGCCGATCAGCACAGCGGGAGATCAGGAAGTAGAGGCAAGAGCCAGGAAGCCTTCCTTGGGGGCAGGTGGTGAAAGATGGCAGGAGTAACCTAGAAAAGTCAGCAAGAACAGAATCTGATGATTGGCCAGTTGCCTTCGAATACCAGCTCAGGCAGACACCAAGGATGGCAACGGGTGAAAAATGGGAACAGGCACTGATGAGTCAGAAGGCCAGCCAGCACCTGCCACCAATCCACAGGGGATGGCAGCCGATCGTCCCAAGGGAATGGCCTCCTCCCTGGGGCAGCGCTGCAGATGAACTGTGCCCGTGTGCCAGTAAGGTCTGCCTTTCTCTAACCAGCTCTGCGGCTCACACGTTCTCACGCAGAGAATCAACACTCCTTTCATCCAGCCAGCAGGAGCTGGAATGATTGCTCTGGCCATAGGCACGGGACATCGCCTGTAACTTAGACACTCATGTGGGTTTTTATAGGCAATGAGTGATGAGGCTGTTAACATTTACACTCTTCCCCAGGCCCAGGACGCTGGCCTGCTGCATGTGAAGGATCGGAGTGCTGTGGATCATAATGAGTGGATCATTATGGGATGTGCTGTATTTTATTGGGAGAAGTAGTTAGCAGCTTTTGGGATAATTAAACTCTCACCCAGAGACCACGGGAGCTCAAAATGACCAGGGATGGCACAGACATACCGAGTTGGACAAATGGTTAGCTCAGCCCAGGATTCTGTCTCTGCCACAGAGTGGGAGATGTTTCCCCACAAGACTGTCCCTCTGGGCTTGGATTTCATCAGCTATGGGAAGGATTTGGACAGCTTTCTTCAAAGCAAGAGAGACAGAGGCTTTCATATATATATATATATATATAGTCATTGCTTTTAATAGTTTATTTATAAGGCAGAGAGCCCCATTCACTGGTTCACTTTCCAAATGTGTACATTGGCCTGAGATGGGCCCAGTGCTAGAGCCAGGAGCTGGAAACTCACTCTGGATCTCCCACGTGGGTGGCAGGGACCCACTACCTAAGCCATCACCTGCTGCCTTCCCAGGTCTTCACTCGCAGGAAACTGGAATCCACAGGTGGAGTTAGGAATTGAGTTTAGGCACTCTGATGTGCGATGTGGACCTCTTTATTAGTGTCTTTTTTTTTTAGATTTTTATTTATTTATTTATTTAACAGGTAGAGTTACAGACAGAGAGAGAGACAGAGAGAAAGGTCTTCCTTCCATTGGTTCACCCCCCGAAATGGCCGCTACAGCTGGCGCTGTGCTGATCCAAAGCCAGGAACCAGGAGCTTCCTCCTGGTCTCCCATGCGGGTGCAGGGCCCAAGCACTTGGGCCATCCTCCACTGCCTTCCGGGCCACAGCAGAGAGCTGGACTGGAAGAGGAGCAACTGGGACTAGAACCCGGCGCCCATATGGGATGCCAGCACCTCAGGCGGAGGATTAACCAAGTGAGCCACAGTGCCAGGTCCTATTGGTGTCTTAACTTCTAGGCCAAACCCTCACCTCTAAGCTTTTGTTTTCTAAGTTGAAATAAAATTTCTGATTTTTTTTCCAAAAACATATCCTCTAATGAACCAGCATATTGGCTTATAGGCTAAAAATAATCTCATTTACACTACAGCATTAGTGACTGATTTCAGACACTTTGCAAGTAGGTCCTAATTGTCGAGAGGCAGAGAGCAGGGTCCCGGAAGTAAAGATAAAGTGAAGCTCTCAGAAAGGAGGTACTAGGGATGCTACCGACACTCCCCTACAACTGACCTCGACTCGCTTTCCCAGCCTCTTTCTCTGTGTGTCTGCCCACACCTACACCCACCCCCGACGCTAAACGGGTGTCCACCTGTCTCAAGACATGTCACGCCCTTTTCATGTCTCTGTGCTTGCCCGTGCTTAGGACTGTTTTTCACCCCACCGTCTGCCGCACAGCTTGTCCTGTCCTCTCTCCGATTCCAGGCTAAATGTCATGTCTGTGAAGTGGCCAGGTCTCCCAGGCAGTGCCCGTCGCGGCTTCCTCTGTGTTGGCACAGTACTTGACGCAGGCTCTCTTCCAGCACTGGTTATGCTGTGTATCTTCTCCTCCATCCCACAGGGCCCTCAACAGGAAGGGCCATCTTCACCTTGTCTCTGGATTCCGTGTCCAACACAGGACTGGGCCATGTCACTGACCAAGAGGTGGTAGCCGGGTCAATGAAAAGTTTTCTGCTTTACAACTTTCCTCCAAAGCCCAGCTCTTTTCTCAGGCTCCACCCTGTGTCCTTGTCTCTCATTTATCTTATTGGTCAATTAGAAATAAATGTGTTTTGGGGGCCAGCGCCAAGGCGCAGCGGGTTAAAGTTCTGGCCTGAAGCGCCGGCATCCCATAATGGGTGCCAGTTCTAGTCTTGGCTGCTCCTCTTCTGATCCAGCTCTCTGAGATAGCCTGGGAAGGCAGTAAAAGATGGCCCAAGTTCTTGGGCCCCTGCACTCACGTGGGAGACCTGGAAGAAGCTCCTGGCTCCTGGCTTCAGATCGGTGCAGCTCCGGCTGTTGCAGCCATCTGGGGAGTGAACCAGAGGATGGAAGACCTCTCTCTCTGTCTCTACCTTTCTCTGTAACTCTGTCTTTCAAATAAATAAAATAAATCTTTTTTTTTTAAAGAAATAAATGTATTTTGGTGCTGTGAAAATGGAGAAAGGGAAACTCCAAGCAGGAAACATCAAAGCATCAAAGCAACCTTAGAGAATTGTTTATGCGGCTTTGACTTTGGAAAAGATTTAAATTCTAACGATTCATAAAAAGAAAACAAAAAATTCCAATTCTTTATCAAGTATCAACTACATTCCTGGTGGCAGCCTGGACACTACAGAGGCATGAACACCTTGCCTGTTACCTAAGCTGTAATGGAATCTATATATATTTTCCACTCCGATTTTCGGAGAATAGATGAGAAGAAAATGTTCTACCCACTGAAAGACACTGTTCTCCTAGGCCGGCCATGCGTGGCCATGGCAGGGTTCATAATAAGTTAACTCAGAGAGATGAAGTGAAGAGTCCTGGGCTTATGGTAAAGAAGGTGCGAGAAGAGCTGACACCGTGGTGCAGTGCGATATGCCGCCACTGTGACCCTGGCATCCCATATCTGAGCACTGGTTAGAGTTCTGGCTGTTCCACTTTCGATCCAGTTCTCTGATAATGTACCCACAAAAGCAGAGTGTGTGTGTGTGTCTCCCCTTCTCTGTGTCACTCTGTCTCTCCCATAAATAAAAAAATAGATCCTAAAAAAAAAAGGAGCTTGAATCGGAAGCCGTTCACAACTCAGCTCTGCTCCTATGAAACGTACTGATTCTCCACTGTCTGTCCCCTCATGTGTCAGCACTTGACAGACTGCATTTTCCAGAGACTCCACAATGCTGTCTGCCATTCCGATGTACTTCTTGCACCATGACATTGACTGTTCTCTCATCTTGTCCTCTCCCTTGATCCTGGGTGGAATTTTGGGGCTGTCTCGAACCAGCAGGGTATGGCAGAAGCAACACTGTGTGACATTTAAAGTTATATTATACAAACTCAGTGCAATTCTGCCTTGCTCTTGAGACACCAGCCCTTCGAATGGAGCTGCCGTGTGTGAGGAAAGCCCAAATTAGCCCAGTGATGAGGCCCCAGAGAAAAGCCAGGTGTAGGTGTTCCTGTCAACAACTCAGCTGAGATCCCAGCAGGCAGACATGTGAGTGAAGATGCAAGGAGATGAGTGTGGTCCCTGGCTGCCAAGTCGCCCTGCAGCGGAGGGCCCAGACATCACAGGTCAGAGTGGATTTCCTGACCCAGGCGTCCATGAACATGAAATGACAGCTGTCTTATCCATCGAGGTTGGGGTGAGTTGTTACATGGCAATCGTGACTGAAACAGATGGTCATGCGCACCCTGGCTGAGCCGCGAAGTTGTGGGGACTGACGGATTCACACGTAAGAGTCTGTTCTGCACGCTTTTCAGTAGTCTCCAAATAAACCTACAAAGAACGGCTGTGCCTGGTGCTTACCAAGCTCCCACCTCCGGGGACTGTGGGGCACCGTTACAGAACCCTAAGCCCCTGAGGTTGAAAACTGCTGTTCTCATCCAATCCCTCTACTCCGTGGATGAAGAAAGCATGGACCCAGCATGATGTGTCCAAAAATCACACATCTGGCTCTGTGTTTTGCTCCACTGTATCGCGGTGCCTCCAAAAAGAGAACCGTTGGAGGTACTCATCCTTGTCGGGAGGCAGAAAGTTGCAAGCAGGAACAAGCAAGCTCATTGTGCAATGGATCTCCTTCAGTCTCAGACAGACAGAGCTGTTGTCCAAGCATGCCAAACACAAGCCTATTCCATCTCGCTCATTCCCTCCCCGACTCCTCTCCCACTCCTGCAGCATAGATCATTTCATTGGCTAAAACAGAAAGACAGAGCCGTGGGCCCCGCATGGAGCTCTACAGGCTGTCAGCTCTGTGACGGATGGAGAGCTGAGCTCACGCCGAGGTGCGCCCAGGCAAAGCTCTGTTAGATCACCGGTCATTGGCATTCATGGAGGGCGCCTGGCTGTCACCTGGTGATAGGGAGCTGCACTCCGGCTAAGCGTGTGGGGGTCTTTCTCAGTTATTAACCTTTCTGCCGCCCCTACTGAAGCGAGGGTAAGGACAGGCTGGGATGCTGATCAAGTTTCGTTTAATGCACTGCCTTGCTTACTCAACCAACATCCCAACTATTGCAGCGAGAGGAAGAGAAATAAACTCCCAAACCAAACAGAGCAGGAGGAAGGAAGGTGAGATCCACTGACCCACATGTGGGAATGTGTTTCCATCAGATGCGGTTATGTTCCTCTATCTGGGAGGGAGGGACCGGGCATGTTGGTAAAGGGCCCCCCCACATCCTGAAATCCACGGAGCCATCAATCACTGAGGTTGAAAGGAGCGTGGGTGCCTGTCCCCTGAAATAAGGGTGTTGTTCCCTGAGGATTTATGGCTCTGGGGAATCAACTGAGAACTGGCTACTGAGAACATCAATGGGAGACTCCAGTGTTTCGAATGTAGCGGGAGCCATGGGGCTGGGAGCTTTACAAAAGAACCCAGGAGAACCAGGATCAATGACCTTCCGGAAAAGCAGCAGCTGCTGAACAAGCATTTCGTTGGGATATTTGTGACTGCAAACTGGAGAAAGAGATAATGAACTGTCTTTCATGCAAAGCGAGATGCTTATCATAGTGTTTCATGATACGGTATGGAAATGTTAAGTTAAAGAATCAAATATGAGCATTTTTATTACTACAAAGTGTGTGCACACTGAACAAAGCTTGGCAAGTATAAAAAAGTATAAAGAGAAAAGATTACCCACGTTCCTATCCTGTGATGATACACATAGTAAATATGCCAGCGTCCTGGCTTCTAGTCTTTTTTTCCTGTGTGTGTGTACGTATACACGATTTCAGATAATACCTGCAGTCTAAAAGCAGAATCTCCTGTGCTGCAGTTTCATATTCTGCTTCTTGATATCATTATGCATTCTTCCAAAGTGTTTTCTGCAGGGTGGGCGTTGCAGCACAGCGGGCGGGTTAAGCCACCACTTGTGACATCATCACCCACATTGGAGTGCTGGTTCAAGTCCTGGCTACTCCAATTCCGAGTAAGCTTCCTGAGAATGCACCAGGCCACCCATGTGGGAGACCTAGGTGGAGTTCTGGGCCCTTGGCTTCCCACTGGCCCAGACCCAGCTGCTACTATTGGAAGAGTAAATCAACAGATGGAGGATCTCTCTCCATCTTTCTCTCTCTCTGTCACTCTGCCTTTCAAATGAATTCATCTTAAAAAATAAAAAGCAATCATTTCATGTAACATATTCAGTTCTTAGTGTATTGTATTAAATAGATTGTTAACACATTTTGTTTGCATATAGCAAACAGAAAACATCTATTTAAACAATGTGGCACCCATATACCTTTTCTAATAGATTAAATATACTCAAAGGACCAGCAGATGGAAGGTGTGGGGGGGTGGGGCGAGGGGCTCTGTAGCTCTGCCTTTCACGTAATCTTTCCAAACCAGAGTGTCTTCTAGAAAGGCTGCACAGCACTCACACGTGGCCCCACAACCTACTCAACAGTTCTGTTGTTGCAAGCTTTCACTCTGCTTCTGAAGTGTCTTTAGCTTACACCCTACAAGTGGCATCCTGCATGAAAAGACAGGTCTCTCTCTCTCTTTTTTTTTTTTTGCCAGGCACTCAGCACAGATCGCTTTGAGAGTTTTCCAGCTGCTGTCTTTTCTTCTTCCGCGGCAGGCCCTGGGTGAGCTACATACGGGTCTTCGGTTGACTTTTCACCCCTTCTCCCAGAATAACTGCGGGCGTGGCGCTGCCCCACAAGCCTACAACTTGAGAGCTTGCCCTTCGGTGAAACTCCTCCCATCCTTGATCTGGGACTGCACCTGGCCTACCTCTGCTGCCTCCCCCCACCCTCCCTCTCCCCCCTCCACGCAGCCACCCTCTCCTCCCCGCGGGGCCTCCCCAGACCACTCCACCCACAGCTCCTCTCCTTCCAAGGGCTCTGTAATTTATGCTCTTCACACGGCGCCTCCGACAATTAATCACCACTTACCAGCCGCGTGACCTTCAGTAAGCCCAGAAGCTTGTCGTGAGAATTTAATGAGATCAAGCCTATAAAATAAATACCTCTCACAGTGTGGGGCGCACACTGCAATTGAGCAATAAAGGGAGGCTGTTATTATGATTGCGGCCGGTTTGCCGTGTGACATTTCTTCTGTTGGATGTTATAGATGTCCCTCCTCTGCTGCTGTTTAACTGTGTCTGGCCTGGCTTCCAAATTCCCTGAAGACAACTGCTCTCAGCGTCTGGGACAGGCGCTTCTCCGAGAAGCCCACAGGGAGCCAGTACGTGTGATCAGATAATGGGCCACGAAGAGCCTGGAGCCAGGAACTTCTTCTGGGGACGCAGGGGCCTACTTGGACCATCCTCTGCTGCTTTCCCAGGCACATTAGCAGCAAGCTGGATGGGAAGTGGAACCGCTGGGACTTGAACTGGCATCTACACGGGATGCCGGCGGTGTTGCAGCCCAGGGCTTTAACCCACTGTGCCACACGCCTGCCCCATACAGGTGGCAGTTTTACAAGCTTCGGCTTTCTCATAACAAAACGAGGGGATAAATGATTTTTAAGACACTTTCTAGGTGGCCGGTGTTGTGCCATAGTGGGCTACACCAGCATCCTATGTGGGCACCTGTTAGAGTCTGGCTTTTCCACTTCTGATCCAGCTCTCTGCTATGGTCTGGGAAAGCAGTAGAAGATGGCCCAAGTCCTTGGGCCCCTGCACCCATGTAGGAGACCTGGAAGAAGCTCCTGGCTTCTGATTGGCCCAGCTCCAGCCGTTGTAACCATTTGGGGAGTGAACCAGCAGATGGAAGACATCTCTCTCTAACCTCTTCGTCTCAAACAAATAAACAAAATCTTTTTAAAAAATAAAAAGACACTTTTTAAAAATTTTTTGACAGGCAGAGTGGACAGTGAGAGAGAGAGACAGAGAGGAAGGTCTTCCTTTTTCCGTTGGTTCACCCCACAATGGCCACTGCGGCCTGTGCGCTGCGGCCGGTGCACTGCGCTGATCCGAAGCCAGGAGCCAGGAGCTTTCCCTGGTCTTCCATTCAGGTGTAGAGCCCAAGGACTTGGGCCATCCTCCACTGGACTCCCGGGCCACAGCAGAGAGCTAGACAGGAAAAGGAGCAACTGGGACAGAATCCCCGACTGGGACTAGAACCCCTGGTGCTGGCGCCACAGGCAGAGGATTAGCCTAGTGAGCCACGGCGCCGGCCAAAACAGACACTTTTTAATGGAATTTTTTGGTTATGGGCTGAAGCCCAGAGCGGTTAAGAATCTACCCTTTAAATTGTGGGCAACAGGACTAAAATAACAATGACTCAAATTCCAGAGCTCTGTCAATCACTCTGCTCTGTTCTGTTGCTTTCCATATGTTAGACACCTGGGAGGAGCTGCCACAGTATAGCTGGGAACAGGCACAAACCGGAAATTACAAACCCAAGAAGAAGGTGAACCTGCTGGGTGATTCTCCCATCCCCATTCTCCCCTTCCACTATGCACAGTTAGCAGAATTAGTTAGAATGATATAGAATAAAGTGAATTCTCTCAACCTTGGTTACAGCTAAAGATGGACACGTTATTTTTTGAATAATTTTTTAAATTATTTTAAAAGTTTATTTGAGAGGCAGAAAGAGAATGAGAGAGAGAAAGAGAGAGTTCCCATATGCGGGTTCATGCCTCTAATGCCTGGGCTGGGGCCAGGGCCAGGAGCTGGGAACTGAATCCAGGTCTCCCCCGTGAGTGAATGTCAGGGGCCCAATTGTTTCCCAGAATCTCTTTGGGGTGAAGATAGAGTCAGGAGCCAGAGCCAGGATTCAAACCCAGGCACCCTGATGTGAGACACGGGCGGCGTAGCCTCTAGGCTAATCGTCAGCTCTGCTGTGATGGCATTCAGGATGGTGGAAAGTGATAACGCCATTCCGGGTACTTCCTGTCATTGTTTTCCCTTCTCCTACTCTCCCTTTCCCCGCTGACTTGAACATGGACATGGTGCTGAGCTGCCCTGGACCACGTGGACAAAGGCAAGGCACTGACCTAGGGAAGAGCAGCGAGGTGGCAGGCGCCCGACGCCCTGGAGCCCTGCTGGTGTGATCATTCCCGCTTCTCTGCAGAAAACAGGAACCTATTTCTGGGTGTTCAATCAGGCAAACTGTTCTTTGGGGTCTCTCCTACAGCTTCTACGCTCACATCCTAACTAATTTATGTGTCGGTTGTGAGCCAAAGGTGTTAATGGATTACAGATGACGGAGCATTCCTGGAAGCCGTGCTGGTGAGAATCCGCAGAGAGGTGATGGACAGTGAGCTGGGTTAAAAGAATGATGGGTGGAAGTGGAAAAAGCCCAGCTGGATGGAGTCCATGGCACTGTGTTCCGCCTCAGGGATGGAAACAGACACAGCCATTTGGAAAGGGATTACAGATAAAGTTTGTGTAAGAGTGGTTCTGGGTTGGCGCTGGGGCACAGCAGGTTAAGCCTCCACCTGTGATGCCGGCATCCCATATGGGCACCTGTTCAAGACACAGCTGCTCCACTCCCCATCCAGTTCCCTACTAATGTGCCTTGGGAAAGCAACAGAAGATGGCCCAAGTGTTTGGGCCCCTGCACCCATGTGGGAGATCTGGAGAAGCTCCTGGCTCCTGACTTCCTGCCTGGCCATTTTGGCCATCTGGGGAGTGAACCAGTGGATGGAACATTTCTCTCTGTGTGTGTCTCTCCCTCTTTCTCTGTAACTCTGCCTTGCACGGAAATAAAAAATAAATTAAAAATCCAAAAAGATAGTGGTTCTCCAACTAACTGATCATTGCAGTCACATCGGGGGCTTGCAAAAACACATTCCTGGGCCTCAGCGCCCATTGCCAGGATTATGGCGACCCAAGGACTATGGTGAGCCCGGCGGTGGAAAGCACATGACCGAGGAGAAGCTGGAATGGCACCAGGTCATGGAGGACCCCGGACAGCGCTGAGAACCCAGTGCTCCCCATTCCGCACCCGGCACCATCTAGGCTTCCTAGAGTGTGCTTTTAAAAACAATTGTCAGGGAAAAAGCAATTCTAAGAGAAATGTCAGGCCTGGGCTCTCCATACCAGCTCTGCCCTTTGCTGTCGGCATTACCTGGAACATAAACCACAACTTCTTTATCAGGAAAAACAGCTGCAGGGGGGAAAGGTTGCAGTGAAGAGGAGATGGGGAAACGTAGTTACAAAGACATAGCTCAGGCAAACAGCCAGCGGAGTCAGGAGATGTCAGGTGCTCTCGGGGCATCCTGTGTGCCCCTGTCGGGCCTGCTGGGTGCAAGGTGTGGTGATTCCGGGGGTGGGGGCGACAAGGAGGGCTGCTGTCCTCCATCTGGAACCCACTCACCTGAGACCTCGGGAGCCTGGCACTGTGCTAGGAGCGGATTGTGCCATTGTGGGTCATTGGCCCCCAGGGTGAATAATCCAACCCCGTGTTTCTTAGCCCGCTGTGGTAGCTGCTGCAGTCCTGGCACAGTTGGGTCAGGCCCCCGTGGCACTGAGGGGCTCTCGTGGGGTCTGCGGTAAGCTCAGCCTTCAGCCCTGATTTCCATTAGTTCAGGATGGAGGAGAAAGGGCACATTCTGGAAGCTCCCGGGGTTCTGCATGGTGACTTGGAGAAAATAAAAGGGCTTAATTACTTCGGGCTAAAGTACACAGGCATTTGACATTTTGAAAAATGGTTTTATGACATTTCTTTGATAGCTCTAGACCAAAGGCAGCTGCTTATACTTCAGGGAGGTGACAGGAGAGGAGAGGGAGTGAAAGCAGGCGGGGGAGCTCGGTATTTTGCTAACACTCCCTCTATTTGCAGAGGGCTTTACGCTGTTCAAAGCAGTTTTACATTCATCCCTAAATTACGTGATTTTTACAATAACTCACCAATGGCGGGGGGCAGCAATAAAGAAACTTTGCCACTAACCAGCTGCATAAACCTGGCCAAATTAAGTTCTCTGACTTCCGTCTTCTTTTTTTTTTTTTGGACTGGGATAATCTTGCAGCAACAATGAAATACAAGGCAAATGTAAATGGAGCCCCCAGCACAGCTGCCCTGACAGGGAAGGGGCTCGCCAGCTGTGAGTTTCTGTCTCCTCCCATTATATAGATGAGAAAACTGAGGCAAGAGGAATGATGTGAGTCCACAAAGGGATGGGGTCCCTTTGTATGTGGGTGTGCTCATTCCAGGGACAGGAGGCTCTCAGAAAAGGCTACTTTTCAAAATGAAACAAAATCCTCTGTGCTAGGTTTTTCTCCCCGACTCCATCCTGGGGGAAGGTCTGAAGTGGGTTTGTGGGGCTCCTCTGAAACAGAGCGGAGGACAGAGTCTCAGGTGGAAGGCAGCAGCCGCAGAGCTGGCGAGAGGAGGCAGAGGACCACCCTGCCAGCGAGTGGCTGGGGGCAGCAGGTCTGCCGCACGCAGGAGGAGCTGGCACGGAGCACGGCATGAAAGGCCCCTGGAGCTACCGGGGCTTCCACCCCTCAGCCAGACACAAGGCAGGGAGCACCTGCCATAGCTGGTTCGCAAGAGCCAGGCTGGAAGTGATCTCGACAGATGGAATGAAATGAATAAGATGAAATCCAAAAGGTCGAAACCCGGGATCATGCACTGAGTTAAAAAAAAAAAAATCCAACAGCACAAAATTTTGAGTGAGTAAAATGGACCTGAAGGTAGAAGACGTGACCACTTCCGCTCCGAGGTGGTCACCCATCCCGGGGCAGCCTGCGGCAGTGGGAAAACACCAGCGTAGGGGTAGCAGCCTGCTCTGTCCTCGCACTACGGGAGCTGTGAGCCCTTGTGCAGTCCCCTGGCCTCCCCGGGGGTCCCAGCTTCCCTCCTGGTAACATCCTCATGGTTTAGTTTAACCTTCACATCGACCCTGCCACATTTCATCCGCATCAAGAGGACTTGGTAGTTTCAGCTGGCAATGAATTCAGTCAGAGCCACGGGCATGTGAACAGACGACGCAAAGTGGGAGTGCGCCAGGAGGAATAGAGTGGGTCCTTAAACTAGGCTTGGCCCCGCCGACTTCAGCGGCCAGGCAGCCTCCTCTTTGTAGTAGTCAATGCAGGCGAGAGGAGCATGTGGAAGGCTGTCTAGGAAACTCGTTTGTCCAGAGAAAGCTCCGCGGGATGGTGACGTTTGGATGTGAAGTGCAGATACTGGGAGTACATATTCATGGCAAGGACATCCTGAGAAGGAGCTCATTCGCTTTAACTCTGACATCAGGAAGGTGAGGCTCCGGGATGACCCTGAGCTCCAACTTCCGCCGTGCGCACAAAGTGGCTCAGCTTGAGCTCAACGTGGTGGAGCCAGGGCAGGAGGCCCGTGAAGCCGAGAGAGCGGGCTACTGTTGGAGGCGAGGGAGCAGCGGTGGCTTCTTATCCCGGGAGCTGAGGATTCCAATCCAAGGAAGGGGCAGGGAGCCCTGAAGATGAGGCCCCGGTGAAACTGGGAGACGGCGAGGGGAGAGGAGCTGGCAGCCTCTGTAAATGTCGTGTTACTCACGTGACCGTCATAGGTGGCGAGTTAGACCCAAACCAGGGGCACGTGGGAAAGCGGCGTGGAGCCTGGGAGCGGTGGGCCATGTCACACATCAATGGGGCGCAGGGCAGGATGGGAGCTGCGGGCCAGCAGGGCTCAGGGGTGGCTGGTCCATCTACTTCACCTCCTAGATCGCTGCATGCCCGAGAGCAGGGCTTCCCTGGCTGAGCTCATCCTGTTTCCCCATCAGTTCGCTCCTAGCAGCACGTTGGACACCTGCCCCTGTTCGATAGCCATCTTCTCAAAGCACCGCAGGAATGGACAAAGGAACAGCAGGAGCTCGATAAACAGCTATTGACCCAATGAGTGAATGAACAAATGAATGGAAAATTGCCCCAGTCTTTCATTCTGATCTCAGGAGAGGGGAGAGGGGAACTATGAGAAAGGAAGTGCTCAGCGGAGGCAGGGATGGGGTGGCGAAAGCGAAGGAAACAGGAAATGCGCTGGAGGAATGGGGGGGGGGGCGCAAGATGCAAGTGATGATCACTGATAGAGGAGCGTCCATGCTGGCTTCCGGGAATGGCCCTCCAGCCGTCAGGCCGGCTGTCTGTCAGTAGTCGGTCCATCCATTCAACCAGCCCTCCGCCTCCTGTCCTTCCACTAACTTACTCCTCCTCTATTCAGTGCTGTGACCAGCCTTTTTGTGAGGGACTGGGTCACAGCAAGCTGGCTGGAGACTGGCAAGGACACTGTGAGGGCAGAGCCCAGCTCTTCTTATAGGGGCTGTACCTCTTGGATGCGGAGTACTTTCCCATTGTCTACTCACCACATGCCGTGCGACCCCAGCTGTGACCAGGTTTCCCCCTCACACCAAGCACTTGAGCCTGTAGCCGCAGGCACCCGGTCAGCATCCTCTCATTCAATCTAGTTCTCACGCAATCTTCTTGGAGATCGTGACAACTTCCAAGGGCCGGGGGTCCAGTCCCACAAGACGGCTGCCCTTCAGGTGCCAGTCTCAGGCCCAGTGTGCAACCTGTGTTTCTGATCAACTGCCATGACCCCCAACACGGGTTTGATTAAATTGCTGGAGTGGCTCCCAGAACTCAGAACTTTGCTCGCGTTTATTCGTTATTATGGGGATTGTGGCAAAGGTTACAGATGGCTGCCGATGGAAGAGGTGCCCAGGACAAGGAAGGGAGAAGCCATGTAGAGCTTCAGCCAGCCAAGCTCCAGGGTATTTCGCTGTGCAGAAATTCGGGAACCCGGGCCTTTTGGGTTTTTGTGACAGCCTCATTATACCGGTGGGAGTGATTGAACCCTTAACCATTGGCGATCAGCTTTACCTTCAGCCCCGCTCCCTTTTCCCTGAAGGTTGGCAAGAGGACGGGGGGCTCAAAGCCCCAATCCTCTGATCATGCCTTGGACCTGTCCATGCCCAGCCTCCATCCCGAAGCCACCTAGGCGCTGTCAGACACCAGTCAGCTCATTAGCATACAAAAGACATTCTTATCACTTCTGGAGACCAAATACATGTTTCATAAATCACAATGCCAGGAGTGACTTATCAAAATTACTTCTTGACAACTAATATGAGATGTGTGGTGGCTCTAGATCCTACACTAACTGTGGTTTTCTGCGTTGCTGGGCTGGGCTGCAGGACAGCTTTAGGAATACTCTCTTAAAAATATTTCTGTGCTGTCTCCTATCCATTCTGTGGCGCCTCAGATTTCTTCCCAGCTAGTTCCAGGGGTTCTGTTATGAAGGTTTCGTAGCGCCGGACCCCAGCTGCTCCTCTGCTCTGCTTTGCTGTGTCAAGGTCTGTCGTCACCAGTTGCAGGTGCAGCAGCCACAGGAGCCCCCTGCCAAAGCCTGGGGACCGAGGGGGCTCCCAGGGTCCCCTTACCTGCCCACGCCCCCTATCTCCCATGCCAACACTGGCCCACGCCTCCTACCTCCCACACCAGCACCTGGCAAGGGTATCCCACAGGGGCAGCAGCTGTTGGCCCCAAAGTGACAGGTAATTTAGACCATCACTGTCTATGTCCATTATTGGGAAACTGCTCTTTTATACTTTTTTCTTTCTAGCCCTTTTTACCAAAAAAAAAAAAAAAAAAAAAAAAAAAAAAAAAAAAAGACTTGGGCATCATCCAGACGGGTCAGGCAGAGGTCCATCCTGGTTCTACATTCTCACTTCCTGAACAACAGACTATATTATATTTGAATCTGACTTCTGTGACTCCCTTCTGTATTCCTTTTTTTTTTTTTTAATATTTATTTGAAAGTCAGAGTTATCACACAGAGAGAAGGATAGGCAGAGAGAAACAGAGAGGTAGAGAGAGAAAGTCTTCCATCCACTGGTTCACGCCCTAATTGGCCACAACAGCTGGAGCTGAGCTGATCCCGAAGTCAGGAGCCAGAAGTGTCTTCCGGGTCTCCCACATGGGTGCAGGGGCCCAAGGACTTGGGCCATCTTCTACTGCTTTCTCAGGCCATAGCAAAGAGCTGGATCAGAAGTGGAGCAGCTGGGACTCGAACCGGCGTCCATATGGGATGCTGGCACTGCAGGTGGCGGCTTTATCCGCTGCACCACAGTGCTGGCTTTGTCCTTTAGAATAAACTCTTTTCCAGGAGACTCCTTGGTTCTTCAAGCGAATAGACTCCTAGTGGGCTGGCTCCAGTACACCAATAAGCACTCTTGAGCCTAATGGGATCATTGCTTAAGCTCCAACTGGAACTCTTCCACTATCAGAGGGTGAACCAAACCAGTTACACACAGGCTGGGGTCAGGTCCTAATGGTTATAAAGCCTGGAATATTGTGCTGAAGATTCTGAGGCCTCATTTAAGCTCAGCAGGGCCGAGCACAATACAGCACTTGATTATTGATGTCTGCCATGCGCATTGAAAAGGAGAGGGGGAGCATGTGTGTTACACCTGGGTTAACCCAGAAGAGCAATGAGTGGGCAGGAAGAGAAGGGCCTTATTTAATAGTAAATATCTCATAACTACCCTGAAAAATGTATTTTCAACAATCCCTTCTACAGATGAAAATCTGAAACTCAGAGAAGGGGAGTGATTTGCTTTAGGGCGGATAGAAACTAAGTGGCAGAGTGACAAGTTGGTTCCGTAGGTGACGGTCTGGACTCTAAGTGGCAGAGTCAGGGTCCACATCTAGGTTTCCAGACTAATGCCCGCCCCCGACGTGGTTAGGCTGGAAGGGGCCGCACCACCTGACTCTCGAGGGCAGTGAGGAGGTGTCCCCTGGACCGAGCCTAGATCCAGCACCACAGCAGCAGGGGAAGGGGCCGCTGCTCCCATAGGCGTCTTTCTATGCCTGACCGACTCCAACACACACACTTGCATCAGCATAACCCGAGCCCCACAGAGGCTCTCAGCCCGAAGAGTCCCTAAATGCAGGCTCTGCCTTGCCCTCCTTGGGGACATCACCCAGCTTGCCTGAGGCTGTGGGAGCCCGGGCTCACTGGGCTCTCTGCACGCACACCTGCAGCATTCCTGTACTATTGTCCGGCCCAACAGAGCAGCACACGCGTGCGCGTCGGTTGCAGCGTACGTGTCTGTGAAGGTAGATCTCCAATTGAGGAGGCCTCCATGGCCTTCCTCCTCCAGGCACACGCACTTGGCAGCTCTCCCTGGCCTTTTCGCAGGCGTCCTGTGTGCAGGAAGTGGAGTTAGAGCCCCGACCTATCACTGTTTCCAATCCACAATGAATCACGCCTGAAAGATTGAGCACTCGGCCCTGTGTGCAAAGTAAGGAAAAGCGGAATTCGCAGACCTGCCTTGCCAGGGATCAGAAGCCCCACTGAGGCGTACAAGGCCATGGAGCACACAATTAAGTGCTGGCCCTGGTGGGGTGGGGGAGTAAAAGATTAGAAAAATCCAAGGAAAACGTGGACTTTCTTCGGGAAAGCTGCAGAAGAGGTGACAGAGGCTGGGATGGGGGATATATCTGGGTCTTAAAGGGGGCTAGGATTAGGATCTGGAGACAGTCAGGGTTCGGGCCTGGGGTGCGTCCTACGCCAGCTGGGGCCTCATTTCCTTATCTACCAAAGGGTCCCCCCCCCCACCACCACCAACATGCCCAGAAAAGCAGCAGGCTTGCAGCATAATTCCTCAGTAGCAATTCAGGCGTCCCTAATGCTTGCAGAAGCAAAAGTGACTTTGCAATTCATTCGGCAGCCTCGAGTGCTGTGAGCTGAGCGCAGTCGGTGGCAGCACCTGGCCTGAGGCGGCGGGAGCCTGCTCATGGTGTCACAGGAGCCTACGTAAAGGGAGTGGTGCTGTACGTCACCCTAGGAACTTGGGTGTGTTTGATCACGGCATGTTGCCTCAGGCCCCAGCAGGATGAAGATAGAATATTCTGTAAATGCGTTGCCTATTTACAGAAATCCGAACCCTTCAGAGTCCCAAAACACCTGGCCACGAGGGGCCTGTGTTCTTACGGTCTCGGCTCATAGGCGGGCAGCAGGCATCGCCATCACCCTGGGACTGTAAGAGCAGCCACGTGGAGCAGGGCTGGGCAGGCAGCCTCCACAAAGGGCCACGTAGTGAATATTTTAGACTCTGTGCACCCCATATGGTCTCTGTTGTAATTGCTCAATTCCGCCGCATGGAGGCAGCTACAACAAATGGGCATGGCTGAGTTCCAATAAAACTTTATTTACAAAAACAGCCAGCTGGCTGGATCTGGCCCGTGGGCTGTGTTGGGACAACCGTGGTGCACGGGAAGGAGTTTGAGGCCCCTGGGGGATTCTTTCCATCTCTGCTCAGGTCCCAGGCCTGTGACTGCCAATATCACCTCGTGGTTGGGCTCGCCCCTCTCCCTGGGGTGGACGGCACCCTGGTGCACAGAGTGTGAGCAGGGCCTCTTTTGCTCTTGACCCAGGGCCAGAGCGTATGGGGGGCACACGGGGGTCTGAATTTCCTCATCCAGAAAGATGGAGACCCCAATGCAAAATCAAAAGCTGTGAGTAGCATCAGACCAAGGCCCTCGGCCGCCCGGCTCAGCTGCAGGGGCTGCTGTCAGTGTACGAGGCAGCGGCCAGGGAGAGGGAGGCGCCAGGGCGGGGCGGGGGCAGCCCTGCTGGCCATCTGCCGCTCCTTTCCTCTCCTCGCCGGCCAGCAGGGAGGGGCCTGGCCCTTCGGCCGTGCACCATAGGGTTCCCCCTCCTCCCACCAACACCCCGCCAAGAAGCAGGAAGGATCACAGATGCTCACTTGAAGACTCTGGGGAGGGTTGGGAAGGCACCGCTTTGAGTAGAAATGACAAGCCTGTGCCTGCTGGGAGCTGTGGCTGAGCAACCAGCCTGGGTCCAGGAAGCCCAGGACAAGACAAGGCCCTGGGTGGTAACGGAGCCCTAAGGCCTCAGCAGAGAGGGACCTGAGCTGCGACTCCTCTCCCCACTTCACAGATGAGAACACTGAGCCCCGTCATACTCTCGCAGGCAGCCAAGCAGGAGCAGCGAGCTGTGGATCCCGGATCTCGGCTCAGGCGTCTGCACCGACAGTCGCCTGGCTTGGCTGCGAGGCTCTGGCTGGCCACGAGGAACGTGCCCACGTGGTTTCAGCAGCTGCACCTGCCTCCGAAGTTGCTTTGAAGGTTAAATGAACCCCCCCACCCCGGTCTGAGCTTTCCCAGAAGTGGGACTCATCGCCTAGGCCATCCTGTTGCTTCTCTTTGTCGGTGCAGCCTGAGTGATCGATTTTTTCCGGGATGAAAAGGACGCCCTGACTGGTCATTGATTGGCTCGCCATAAAGACTTCTGCCTTTGTGTTAGCCGGGGGAGAGCAGAGGATGTGTGGACGCGGCTGTTCTCTCCTCGCCCCCACCTTCCCCTGGAGGCTATAGCTCAGAAACAAACAAAACCTGAGTCTGGGAACAGGCAGTCTGTTCCCAAGGCCCTCTCCTTCCTCCCCAAGGACAGGGAGTGAGTGGGCAGGAGTGTCCAGCGCCTTCTCCTGCAACGAGCCCCCCGCAGAAGCCCTTGCTGTTGTAACAGGAAGCACCACCGGCGGCCTGGTGCCTCCACCCCAAAACAAGTCCCCAGCTCAAAGCATCCCCTTCGTCGTAGCTCCCTTTCCTGATGGTACTCACAGACACAGGATCATGTAGGGGCTGCAGATTCAGGCTCTGCGAACCCGGCTGCCGGTTCACATTCCAGCAGTAGGTAACTTTAGGCCAGTTGCCTCTAAGATGGAGAGGAGAGCGGTACCTGCCTTGCCCGATGGCTACCTTCGTGAATCCACCACCTACACAGATTAAGCACCATGCAAGGGTACTTCACAGGGCTGAGACGCAAGTGGAATTAAGAGGTAAGACGATTTGGGTGCAAAGGTTTTTGGACTCCATGTATATGAGGGAGTCTTCACGTGGGAAATGTGCAAGAATGGGTTTACACTCCCAGCGCGCCTCGCTCACATGACCACGCCCACGGCCCCCAGCCCCCATGCTTTCTCCATCTCACCTCCCCATACAGGACCCCTGCTGAAAGCGGGCTTCCCCCTTGGAAACTCGGGAAGCCCACCTCCTCTGCTGTTTGCAGAGCCCACTCCCAGATCTGGCCTCACACCTCCGATCTTCTTCTGTTTCTCATGAGGAAGACAGGTTCACACCCCAAGAATGTGTGTTTTGGGGCCCTTGGATGGAGCTCCTTACCCTTGGGTCCGTGCTCCTAAGACTGTCAGTCTCTGCACCTCTTTCTTTCTTTTAATGTTTATGGGCACGGATTGGCTTCCCAGAGCCACCCTTTCTAAACCACATGCTGACATTGTCTCCCTAGCACAGGCCTGGAGGGTGGTGTGTGAGCGGCCCCTCCCAGGACTCCTGAAGAAGTGCTCCTAATGTAGATGCCAGGCAGGGCCTGGGCACAGCATCCTGGGAGTGGGCCCGGTCCCAGGCTGCAGCCTGGGGAGGATGTGCACATCTCAGCTTCGCCAATGTTCCCTGTCCTGGGGGGCACACTTGGGCCCAACTGGCTCCTGCAAGACACCTGCTGGAAGTCTGCTTCCTTGGGGCCGGAAAGCCATCTCCCGTGGGCGTGCTGGTGCTGTGTCGGGGTGGGGGGGGTTGCCTGGCAGGGGGAGCGTGGCCCTGGTCTCCGATCGATACAGCTCAGCAGAGGCCTTTTCAGACAGAGCCAAAGAGAAATAGAAAGCTTTGTTTGCTTAGTAAATGGACCTTTGTGGGATGGGGCCAGTATTTTCTCTCTGTTTTTCCTCTTAGCTATGCCTCAGTGAATCTGGCCTCTCCTTCCTCCTCTTCTTCCCCTCCTTGACTTCTTTTCTCTCTCCCAACACAATAAGAAATGTTTTATGTCCTAGAGTGGCAAAGCAATAGCTTTAGTGCTATTACAGTGGCCTCAAATCTTTTTTTTTTTTTTGGAAGACGATGAGGAATAAAATAAACGAATGGATGGATGGATGGGTCACAGCCACCTAAGCTCATGGCACGAGAGATCACCTGTCCGTTCTTGGGGTCTTTTGTCACGTGGTTTCCTAAATTCACTGGGGACAGGGACACATTAACCGCCGGCCACACCTTCCTAACAGGGCTGTCCTCTTTAAATTAGGGCTTTCCTCACTCGTGCTTGTGGTTTGGTTTGTCAGGCTGTTGTATGTTCTCGGGGTAATTTATCTGTAATCTGGGTACGCTGTCACCACGAGGCAGCTCAGGGAGGCCCCTTTGAGGTGGTGGTGGGCTGTTGGCTGAGTGCCTGGGATGCAAAGCCTACTTGCTCTGTGCAACTCCCTCCCTTCACAGAGGGGAAACCAAGGCTTGGTGGGCTTAGGGGAAGGGCCCAAGGTCATGGTGTAGGATCAAGGCTAAGCAAGATTCTGTCTGCTCAGCACAAGTTTCCTGGAGGCTGGGACAGGCTATCTGGGATTACAGTCCACCGAGGGTTCTCTCTGGCTGTATGGGGAGGCAGCCGCAGCAACGGGCATCTCCAAGGAGCCCCCAGTTTTAAGTCACTTTCCTCTTCGAGTCGTCTAATTTCTAGCTTGCTGACATCTGTTGTAAGGGACAGAGGGCAGGTGTCTCCTTCCTCAGATGCATTTTTTTTCCTTAATTTACATTTGGGAGCCAGCATTGTGGCACAGTGAGCTAAGGGGCTCCCTATAACTCTGGCATCCTGTACAAGTGCCAGTTTGAATCCTGGCTGCTCTTCTCCTGATCCAGCTCCCTGAGAATGTGTCTGGGAGGACAGAAGAAGATGGCCCAAGTGCTTGGGCCCCTGCCACTCATGGGGGAGACTGGGATGGGATTCCTGGCTCCTGGCTTCCACCTGGCCCAGCCCCAGCCATTGTAGCCATCTGGGGAGGGAACCAGTGAAAAAGGGGTTGGTTCGTAGAAAGTGGAGGACAGAGCTGCCAGCATCAGAGGGGGTCTGGCTGCGTATTGCTGAAGCGGGGGCCCGGTGCTCTGGGCCTGAGCCACGGGCCCCACTGGGTCCTGAGAAGCCACTTCCCCCAGGAGGTGTGGCCTTGGGTCTGTTCCTCTCAGCAGCTCTCTGGTGGGCCCCTAGTGATCTGTCAGAACTGCCCATTAGAGCACCATTCCTTTGCCTACAGCAAGCTCGAGCGTGGAGGCCTGCTGAAACACAGAATCCTGGGCCTCGCCGCTGTCGGGGCAGCGCCCGAGAACTTCCATTTCTAACAAGGTCACGGACAATGCTGGCGCTGCCAGTGCTTGCTCTGAGAGCCTGGCCTGTGGCCGTGTCCGCACTGGTTCACCTCCTAGGGGCAGTGGGGTGGTGGGAAGGGACATGTGACTCAGAACTCGGCGCGCCAGCTGTCTCTCTTGTCAGGTGTCCTTGGCAGATCACTTTCCCTTTCTAGGTCTCCATTTTCTCACCTGTAACATCAGAGGGTCTATGGAATATTCTTTCTGAATCTTGTCTTAGACATGTGGTGAAACTGATTTTTCTTTTCGAATATCCTGTCCCATGAATTGGAATCAATGAGGGACTTATCAGAAATGTATAATCTTGGGGACTGGCACTATGGTGTAGCGGGTAAAGCTGCTGCCTGGGACACTGGCATCCCACATGAGTGCCAGTTCGAGTCCCGGCTGCTCCACTTCCGATCCAGCTCCCTGCTGTGGCCTAGGAAAGCAGCAGAGGATTGCCCAAGTCCTGGGACCCCTGCACCCCCATGGTTGACATGGAGAAGGTCCTGGCTCCTGGCTTCAGATCGGCTCAGCTCTGGCCATTATGGCCATTTGGGGAGTGAACCAGTGGATGGAAGAATCCCCCCCCATAACTCTGTCTTTCAAATGAATAAATAAATATATTTTATTTTTTAACATTTTGTTAAAGATTTATTTATTTATTTGAAAGTCAGAGTTACACAGAGAGAGAAGAGGCAGAGAGAGAGAGAGAGAGGTCTTCCATCTGCTGGTTCACCCCCCAGTTGGCCGAAACGGCTGGAGCTGTGTTGATCTGAAGCCAGGAGCCAGGAGTTTCTTCTAGGTCTCCCTCGTGGGTGCAAGGGTCCAAGGACTTGAGCCATCTTCTACTGCTTTCCCAGGCCATAGCAGAGAGCTGGATTGGAAGTGGAGCAGCCAGGTCTTGAACCGGTGCCCATATGGGATGCCAGCGCTTTAGGCGGGGGCATTAACCTGCTGTGCCACAGCGCCGACCCCTAAATATATATATATATTTTTTTAAATGAACAATCTTCATTCAACTCTCATTTTGAGTATAAACTGACTGTTGTTCTTTCAAAACCATGCTTCCTTTTTTCTCTTTAGTGCTGGCTTTGCTGGAGTTACCCGATCACCTTGAATACGGAACACATTTCCCAGTCTCCTTTGCAGCCGGAAGTGACCATGTGACTAAATATGAGTTCTGGGAGGGGAACTTCTGGTTTATACCCTTAAGGGGAAGAGCACATGTCTTTCCCCCACTCCTGCCCTTAGGGAAAGTGGAGAGCCAAGCTCATTCGATCAGAAAAACATCTTGTGGGAAGCCAGCACGTGCACAGAAATTCTCTAGATGCTTGTGTTACAACTCTGAATAAGAAAGCCCAAGATCTATCACATGGAGACAGCTAACAAATAATAAACCTGACAAGCACGCAAGCTTTGTAGTCTGGCCAAAGGTGTGCTGTGGGGAAAAAGAAGGCATTGGGACCAGAAGCGGCGGTGGGGGGGCGTGGGGGCCGGGACGGGGACAGGAGCCCCTGGAGTGCACAAGGCCATCATCTGCGTGACGGCAAAGCGCAGAAGCCCCCTCAGCGCCCTCCTGCCTGGGCTCGGTTGTGTGGGATAGGAGTTGCTGTGCTTTCCATGTCATTTGGATCCCACACAAGACGTTAAACCTCAGAGTCATAAGTTAATGAGCCCAGGATGGGGGGTGTCAATCAGCTTTCGGTTACTTTAACAGAAGTATCCACAAAGAGCTTCTTGGGAAGGCAAAGGTTGATTCTCGTTCAGAGGTCACGGTTGACAGGTGGCCCTGTGGTCCACAGTCTGGTGGAAGCTGGCGATAGCGGAGCAGGTATGGAGGAACCATCACCAGGGCAGCCAGCAAGTGCAGGGAGAAGTGGGCTGAACTTGACTGGAACACCAACCCTCTGATGAGATCAACCAAGCCCCCAGTGACCACACACCTCCCCTGAGCCCACCTCCAAACCACCCAAATTCATGAACTGCTAACGCAAGTCTTCGGGGTTTAAATATCTACAGGAGTTGGGGGAGCCAAGTCTTTTCGGAGCCGTCACCGGTGATGTGAGTGGAGACTGTAGGAAGCGCCTAGGTCATTGGAGGGACGCCTTGGGAGGTGGCTCTTGTGAGAGCCTTCCCCTAAAAGCCCGCGTCTGGGCCCAGCCTCTCTCTCTCCCTCTACTTCTGCTGCATGGTTCTCTGTGTGATCTTCCCTCTGCCTGTGCTCCACCATCTGCCATCGGCCATGAGACCCTCACCACAGCCAAACCTTGTGCCATGCCATTTGGACTTTGAAAGTCTAAAACTGTGAGCCAGGGGTAGCGTTGTGGCACAGTGGCTAAGCCACCACCTGAGGTGCTGGCATCACACATCAGAGCACTGGTTTAAGTCTTTGCTGCTCTGCTTCCGATCCAGCTCTCTACCAATGCAGTTGGGAAGGCAACAAGAGATGGCCCACCTGTGACCCACGTGGGAGACATGAGTGGAGTTCCTGACTCCTGGCTTCTGTCTTTCTCAGCCCCAACCTTTGTGACTTCAGGGAGTAAACAAACAGATGGAAACTCTCTCTGCCTCTCCCTTTCTCTCTCTGTCACTCTGCCTTTCCACATCCCTGAAGTCCACGGCTAATAAGTGAAGCAGTCGATTGAGAGAAGAGAAGGCTGGCAGGGCTGCTAGAAGCACATGGGAGCAGCTGGGCCCTGGCCTTGGAGGGAGTAAAGGATTCAGCCAGGAAATCCCCCTCTGACAGTTTTCATCCAAGGAGCTTAGAGAAAAGCAGCCACTCATTGGATAGCTTACAGGGGGGACCTCAGAGCCGCTTCTTCCTCCCAGGGGAGCCCTGGGGCTCAGGCTAAATATGAACAAAAACTTATCAGCCGTGCCCGGCGCCAAGGCCGCCCTCCCCAGCAGAGCCAGCACAGCACTCCCAGCTGGGCAGCCCTGGGAGCAAAGAGCGCAGTGGAACGTAATGGAATGTCCAGCTCCTGCCAGGCGGGGGGACGTGGAACAGAGCGTTTCAACGTGGCAGCAGGAAAGGCCTGGCAGGAATCAAGCCCATTGGCCGCCGGAGCGTATTTATGGAACACTTGGCACATGGAGCTTCGATGTTGGAAGGGTCAGCCCGGGTCCTTTCCACGGGGACCGAGTGCTCCACCCTGCTTCGGCCACAGTGTTCTCTTCCCTCTGGTTTGCATAGTTGTGAGCTGATTCTAATCAGGAGACAGGGCTGCACTGCTAAAAAAAAAAAAAAAAAAAAAAAAAGTCAATTAAAATGCTAGCAAACCATTAGCTTTGCTCATTTGATGGGTTTTGTTAACAAGGAAACTCACGCACAGAATGGGAGTGACTGGCATGTGGTGGGTGGGGTCTCGGATGGCCAGGTCAGTCCCCTGGTCCCTTGGCCGCCACCCACCTCCTGACCCTGCACCCAGCTCTCTGCTGAGCCAAGGTGGGGGCGGCAGGGATGGAGGTAAAAGCAAAGCGCTGCTCTTGTTATATAATCTATCTACCCGGATGGCTGTGTCATCATCAGGGCCGCCGCTGCGAGGCTGCATTTGCAAACCCTGTCTCTCAGCTTCCGTGTTTGTCCCTGCTTCCCATCTCCACCCTGAGCCAGAGCGGTCTTGTGGAAACGAATCACAGACCACAGCTCTGCTTACAGCCCCCCAGGGGCTTTCTATAGCACACTGAGAGGAAGAGCGAAGTTCAGTCCATGGCCTCCACCAGCACCTGCCTGTTCTTCTGACACGTCTGCCCTTTGGTCACTGTTGAGAATGAACTTGTCTTACCCTGGGCTTGCCCCACGCCCCCCCCCCCCCCCGAGGAAGGCGATCCCCAGGGGAGCAGGGACCTTGTCTCTTTCTGCTGGGGGGGCCCCCAGCTTGGCACCACTGGAGAAGAACGCCTCGTGGGTGCTGCAGCACTGCTTAAGAAGGAATGAGTGCACACAGGCCTGGAGCTGGCCTCCAGGATGACCCCTGGGATTGCTGCCCTCTGGGGTCCATGCTGCTGTCCAGGTCCCTTCCACGGTACAACCTGGAAAGCAGAATGTTGCGGGAGTGACAATGGGTGGCTTCCTGTTTGCAAATTGATGAATATTATTACGTATTTGAAAGGCAAAAAGAAACAGAAACAGAGAAAAGAGAGAGCTCTTCCACCTGCAGATTCACTCCCCCAAACAGTTTGGGCTAGGCCAGGCCAAATCCAGGAGACTGGAACTCCCTCTGGGTCTTCTGTGTGGGTGGCAGGGATCCAAGGACTTGCTGCCTCCCAGGGTGCACATTAACAGGAAGCTGGAGTCAGAAATGAAGCCAGGGGGCCGGCGCTGGGGCGCAGTAGGCTAATCTTCTGCCTGTGGAGCGGGCATCCCATATGGGCGCCGGATTCTGTCCCGGTTGCTCCTCTTCCAGGCCAGCTCTCTGCTGTGGCCCGGGAGGGCAGTGGAGGATGGCCCAAGTGCTTGGGCCCTGCACCCGCATGGGAGACCAGGAGAAAGCTTCTGGCTCCTAGCTTTGGATTGGCTCAGCTCCAGCTGTTGTGGCCACCTGGGGATTGAACCAACAGAAGGAAGACCTTTCTCTCTGTCTTTCTCTCTCACTCTGTCTGCAACTCTGCCTGCCAAATAAATAAATAAAATCTTAAAAACAAAAGTGACAGTCATAATGTGCATCCTCTTCAGAAACCAACTTCGTCCACTCAAACAGTAGATCGTGAACAACTTCCGTGTCAATCAATTTGTATCCATAGTCATTTAAAGGACATTTGGAATTTTAATGAACACAGTTTATTTAATCCCTCTTCTAAATCTCACATTTTCCACTATTTAAAAATATTCTTTATTTATCTGAAGGATGGAGAAACAGATGGAGGTTTCCCATTGGCTGGTCGCTGCCCCAGTGCTGGGGCCATGAACTCAACCCAGGACTTTGGCAGGGCCGCAATACCTGAGCCATCACCTGCTGCCTTCAAGGGTATGCGTTAGTAGGAAGCTGGAGTTGAACGTGGAGCCAGGACTCGAACCCTGACGCTCCGACCCAGGATGCAGGGTGGAGCCAGGGCTCGAACCCTGACACAGGATGCAGGCACTCTAAGTGGCATCTTAATGGCCTTGCCGCATACCTGCTCTGCATTGTCCACTACTATCATCAAAATGGCATGGCCACTTTTGTGGGAAATTCTTCGCAACACGGATGGCTCTCTTAGGATGGATTTTTGGAAGTGGATTTGCTAGGTATTAAGATGTATTTTGGGTTCTGTATTTCCAAATTCTTTCTCCACAAAGAGTTTTTTTTTTTTTTTTTTGACAGGCAGAGTGGACAGTGAGAGAGAGAGACAGAGAGAAAGGTCTTCCTTTGCCGTTGGTTCACCCTCCAATGGCCGCCGCGGCCAGTGCGCTGCGGCCGGCGCACCGCGCTGATCCGATGGCAGGAGCCAGGAGCCAGGTGCTTTTCCTGGTCTCCCATGGGGTGCAGGGCCCACTGCACTCCCTGGCCACAGCAGAGGGCTGGCCTGGAAGAGGGGCAACCGGGACAGAATCCGGCGCCCCGACCGGGACTAGAACCTGGTGTGCCGGCGCCGCTAGGCGGAGGATTAGCCTAGTGAGCCGCGGCGCTGGCCAAGAGTTTTTTTTTTTTTTTTTAATTGACTATATTTATTTGAAAGACAGTTACAGAGAGAGCTAGAGAGAGGCAGAGGTAGAGAGAGAGCAAGCGAGAAAGAGAGAGAGGTCTTCCATCCACTGGTTCACTCCCCAATTGGCCACAATGGCCAGAGCTGAGCTGATCTGAAGCCAGGAGCCAGGGGAGTCTCCTGGGTCTCCTATGTGGGTACAGGGGCCTTAGGACTTGGGCCATCCTCCACCACTTTCTCAAGCGATAGCAGGGATCTTCATTAGAAGTGGAGAAGTCAGGACTCGAACTGGTGCCCATATAAGGATGCCAGCGCTTCACCTCACTCCTCCACAGCTCCGACCCCAGAAAGAGCCTTAACAGCAGGACTTGAGAGCACCTGCTTAGGAGGCGGACGTTTAAAAAACTGTCACGATTTTGCCCATCTGATGAGTTTCGAAAGCTGTCCTTGGTTATTTGAATGCACGTTTCTTTGGTTCTTAATTATAGAGCTGCGAGGCCTTGGGTGGTTGGTACTCTGGCAGCTCATTATCTTCCCCACCCCACCACGCCCCTTGTGCACAGCCCTGGGAATGCCTGGACTCCCCCTTTTCTAGGTCCCTCCCTGCTTGTCTCTGTCTGGTGGGCAGAGCTGGAGTCAGGGTTTCCCCCACACAACCTCTCCTTTGCTTCTGTCTCCCTGGGACTGGGACAGATGGTGGCTGACGGCCGGGTCTTAGGGTGTCATGGAAGTGTTCACGTTGCTTCTCGGCCTTTTGGCTAAGATCAAGTGTGGACATGTTCACCTCTCCTCTGGAGCCAGAGGAAGGATTCTGGCCTCTTACATACCCATTACAGGTTTGCACATTTTCTCCTTTTTTTAAAAAATATTTATTTATTCGAAAGATAGAGTGACAGCAAGGGAGGGAGGGAGAGAGAGCAAGAGGGGGGGGGCTTCCATCCCCTGGTTCACTCCCCAAATGACTGTAATAGCCAGGTCTGAACCAGGCTGAAGCCAGGAGCTAGGAACTCCATCGAGGTCTCCCATGTGGGTAGCAGGGGCCCAAGTACTTGGGCCACCATCCACTGCCTTCCCAGGCGCATTAGTAGAAAGATGAACCAGAAGTGGAGCAGCTGGGATTCAAACCACCACTCTGATATGGGACGCTGGCACTGCAAGTGGTAGCCTAACTCACCGCACCACAGCCCTGATTTTCTTTAAAATATATATATATATATATATATATATATATTTTCATTGTACTTGAAAGGCAGAGAGAGAGAGAGAGAGAGCGAGCAAGCAAACTCTCTCCTATTTGCTGGTTTACTTTCTTTTTTTAAATTTTTTGACAGGCAGAGCTAGACAGTGAGAGAGACAGACAGAGAAAGGTCTTCCTTTACCGTTGGTTCACCCCCCAGGTGGCTGCTGCGGCCGGTGCGCCGATCTGAAGCCAGAAGCCAGGTGCTTCTCCTGGTCTCCCATGCAGGTGCAGGGCCCAAGGACCTGGGCCATCCTCCACTGCACTCCCGGGCCACAGCAGAGACCTGGACTAGAAGAGGAGCAACCAGGACAGAATCCGGCACCCCAACCAGGACTAGAACCCGGTGTGCCGGCGCCACAGGCGGAGGATTAGCCTAGTGAGCTGCGGTGCCGGCCTACTGGTTCACTTTCTGAAATGCCAGGCCAGGCCGAACTGAGGACTAGACCCGGTCTCTCCTGTGGGTGGCAGGCACCTGACTACTTGAGCCATCACCCACTGCCTCCAAGGGCGCACATTCCCAGGAAGCTGGGATTTGGAACAGAGCTGGGACTTGAACCCAGGCCCTCTGAGATGGATGCAGATGTCCCAGCCACCTGGTCAGACGCCGCCCCTGTTTACAAGTTCTCAAATAGGTTGCATGGTGATCTCTTTAGAGGCGGCCTGGGACAGGGAGGAAGAAGGGAGAGGAGAGCTCAGTTCCTTAAAGGAATGATTTGCTGCAGGTGGTGGATGAGCAGCGTCTGAGCCAGGACCTCAGCCCTCTCTTCAGACCCCACCCTGCCTCACGTCCTGACGTCCCTGGGCTTAGGTGCTTTACCCTCTGTGGTCCCTTCTGCCAGGACCAAGCATGAAAATCACATTTTATGCTCGCATGAGGTTAGAGACGAATCATCCAGGCTGAATTCGTCCATATTAGTTTTTATTGTATTTCCCCTCTGAGTTTAAAACAAAGTAAAATGAAAGCATCGTCGATGCCCGTCCAGGTCCTGTAAGCGCCAGGCACAGGGCTTGCTGTACCTGCCGCATGGAAGGCCCCGCCCCGCTGCCTCCCAGGCATCACTAGCACAGGTACCTCTTTCTCAAAGTGCCTCTGCACGTGGCAGGAGACTCGGCTATTAGGGAGCAAAGAGATCCAGCTGATTAATAATGTAAGCCACCTGCCAGCCTCACAGGCTCCCAGCTGCAAAGTGCACAAAAGCTGCCGCTGATGCCCTGAGTAGGCAGGAAGTAGAGCTCAGGTTCACTGGGAGAGCTGGCTTTCTCCCAGTCTCACCAACTCCCACCCCACCCTCACGGAAACAGCCTCCAGATCTTTCTGGTGCACAAACACCTGTGGAAAGAGGTGAGTACAGATGTGTGTGGTGGCTGGGGGCAGCCTCATACTGGGATGGAGAGAGAGAGAGAGAGAGAGAGAGAGAGAGAGAGAGAGAGAGAGAGAAACTTCCATCCACTGGTTTATTCCCCCAAATGGCTGCAGGTCTGTACCAGGCAGAAGCCAAGAGCTAGGAGTTCCATCCAGGTCTCCCAAGCACTTGGGTCATCATCCACTGCCCTCCCAGGCACATTAGTTGTTAAGATGAACCAGAAGTGGGGTGGATGGGATTTGAACCGACACTCTGATATGGGATACTGGAAGCGGCATTGGATGAAAAGGTCACGTTACTGTTTCTGTGTGAGCCTCCGAAGATCCCAGATAATGACAACTGTAATTCTACTGGAAGTGATTGCAAGAGCCATAACCTGGGGCTGGCACTGTGGCGTAGCAGCTTAAGCTTCTGCCTGTGACACTGGCATCCCACACGGGCGCCAGTTCAAGTGCTGGCTACTCTGCTTCCGATCCAGCTCCCTGCCAATGCATCTGGGAAATCAGTGGAAGATGGCCCAAGTGTTTGAGCTCTGCATCCAAGTGGGAGACCTGGAAGAAGCTCTGGGCTCCTGGATTCAGCCTGGCCCAGCCCTGGCCGTTGCAGCCATTTGGGGAGTGAACCAGCAGTTAGAAGATCTTCCTGTCTCTCTGTCTCTCCTCCTCTCTCTGTAACTCTGCGTTTGAAATCAGTAAAAGCAAACAAATACATCTTAAAAATTAATTAATAAGAGTCATATCCTGTCTTTACCTCCTGAGAGAGACAACCAAATAAGAGATATACACCATGCACCATGCACACACGTATGCACACATGTTGGAGCAGACATGGCCATTCTGTCTGCCAAGACTGGAGGTGGCCTTAGACTCCTCCCAACCCCAGCAGGGCAGTGTCATGAGAGGCACCCATACATCCACCCAAGTTCATTGGTGATACCTGTTAGCCACCTGATCTCAGCCTTTCACTTCAGTCTTTATTTCTATTATTCACACAAAACCCAAGTAGCAGTGCACAGTTTTAACCTTGCAATAGTAATGACTATATCCATGCGCGTGTGCATATAAAAACACTGTTCCTATTTTGCAAAAGGACTGAGGCTTGAAGAGTTTAAAGGCTTAACCTGGAACACAGTTACCAAGTGGTAGAGCAGGGTTTGAAGCTAGACCAACTCAATGCAAGCCTAGAACATAGCTTAATGGAGGTGCAAACTCTAGCAGAGATTAAACCCCTCAATTAATGATGAAGCATTGGCTCTGATGTTCCTGGCAGTGGAGGGCTGGGATCATTGGTATGGCATCACCCCAGAACTGCCTTGGATGAGCCCTCCTAGGGAAACTGAGGCCTTAATGCGTGGTCCCATCCCAGCCTTGCAGAGAGAGAACAGGAAACACTGGGCTCTGGGGCATGCACACTCTCCGTCTTGAATGCTCTCAGCTGCCTGCCTATTGGCTGCACTGGAGACCCTGGCAGTGCCTGGCCCAGGGTGGCCTCTGGGTCCCCTGTTGGCTCTCTTCCTAGCACGAAGGATCCAGAGCTGCAGGCAAGACCCCCACTTCCATCTCTCCAAAATCATCTCCCCGCAGGTAGCCCTTCCTTAGACCTGTAAGTCTTGTACCCCAAAGAGGTTAGAATGAAGTCGGGGCAGAGTAAGCAAAGAAGTGACCCCACCCCCCATGGAGCAAAGGAAAACTAGGGAGATGAAGCCAGTTGCCTGGGCCCTACAGCAGGAAGGAGCAGCTGGGAGACCACCCCAGGTCTGTCTGCTCTATAGAAGACTGGACCTTCCCGCCCCGGCCCCCCAGCCCTGGCCCCCACACCCTCACTGCCCGTGAAGCTGGACGACAGCTCAGAGCTGTGACACCGCAGGTTTGTTTGCCCGCTCCTGGGTAAACCACCCTTCGCAGGGCTGCCAGAATCCCAGGTCCCAGTACACAAATCCTCCTTCTACCAGACTCGGAGCCAGGGGCCCAGGAATCTGCATTTCTCCCGAGCTCCCAGGGGGTGCTGCACCTACTGGTGAGGGTGGGGGCAGGGAGGAGCACGCTTTGAGAGCCACAGCTCCACATCCTACGGCTGGGCTCTCAGGGTGGACTTTCGGGCCGGTAGCAGGAAAAGACTGGAGGCTCGACAGATTTTCCCAGGGGCCCTGGTGTCGCAACCACGCGGGCAGCTCGGCTCAGGTCTCTGATGATGTTCTAGGGTGACCCAGGAACCCGTTCCGTAACCGGATCTGGGGAGAAGGGGATTTCCTGTGTCTCTGCCCGGCTGTGCTGTGTGCTGAGGGCTGGAAGGGGCGCCAGGGGAGACGAGACAGCAACTGTGGGCTGCAGAGAGGCCATGGCCAGCTGGAGTCCCGTCTGCCCTGGGGTCGGGTCTGACACAGGGATGACAGGCCACAGCAGATGTGGCCCGGTCATGGCAGCTGCCCCCTCTGGCCCAGTCATCAACACAGAACCATCAGGGGGCTGAGAGGCCCAGGGGCTCCTCGCCTTGGGGGCACACGCAGGTGCAGGAGGCAGCTTCAAGCTCCCGAGGTGGCCCTAGGAACCTGTGAGTGGGAAACGCAGGCCCCAGGCAGGTACGAAAGGGTTAAGGTGATGAAGGCAGTGTCTGGATGACCATGGAGACCCCAGCCCTGCCCATGCTGACACACTCCAACACTGACTGGTGGCTTGGTCGTGGCTCCATGGCCGTCGGCTACCGAGGGGCTGTGCTTCCCAGAAAGACTGGGAGGACTTTTTGGCAAAAGCGAGGCAAAGCAGCAGCAGCGAGTACGGGGCTCTTAGAAAGTCCTCTGCCAGGCAAAACACCGTTCCTCTCCTCCTCACCCTGAATCCAAGAGGCGAGTGTTGCTGTTGTCGTCATTATTTCAATTTGAAAGATGAGGAGACAGGGCCGGTGTTGTGGTGCAGTGAGCTAAGCCATCACCTGCAACACAGGATCCCATATCACAGTGCGGGTTCGAGTCCCGGCTGCTCTGCTTCAGACCCAGCTCCCTGCTCATGTGTCTGAGGCAGCAATGGATGATGTTGACCCCTGCCACCTACATGGGAGACCTGGGTGGAGCTCCTGGCTCCTGGCTTCAGCTTGGCCCAGCCCCAGCTGTTTGCAGCCATTTGGGGTGTGAACCAATGGATGGAAGATCTTTCTCTCTCTCTCTTCCCTCCTTCAAATAAATAAATAAATTTTAAAGAAAAACTGGTCTTATATTTGAACCTGGTAACGACACTTTCTTTTAAAAAATTATTTGAAAAGAAGAAATACTGAGAAAGGAGACACACACACACACACACACACACACACAGGTCTTCCATCTGCTGCTTCACTCCCCAAATGGTCACACGGCTAGAGCTGAGCTGATCTGAAGCCAGGAGATTCTTCTGGGTCTCCCACATGGGTGCAGGGGCGCAAGCACTTGGGCCATCTTCAACTGCTTTCCCAGGGCACAGCAGAGAGCTGGATGGGAAGTGGAGCAGCCAGGACTCAAACCAGCACCCATATGGGATGCTGGCACTGCAGAAGGAGGCTTAACCTTCTACGCCACAGCATCGACTCCAGTTATGACACTTACAAAAAAAAAAAAAAAAAAGAAGAAGAAGAAGAAAGAAAGAAAACAATGAGGAAACAGAGGCGCAGAGAGAACATCCAGTCCAGAATTGGCAGGACCAGGATTTGAATCCAGATCCCAAAGCTCTTCCCACTGCATCTCCCCTGGAGAAGGGAGTCACTGACCCTGGGCAAGGAAACTCTAACCTGCAGTTCAGGAGCATGGAAGAGGCCAGACAAACCCATGAGACCAGGCCCAGTGCCCGGTCTCTCTCAGTCATTCCCTTCCGGTGAAGTGACATCTCCCACCTTTTAAAAATCCCTCCCTGGACCCCACTACTCCTTCCATGGCTGCTCCACCTCCCTGCTGAGCAGGGCTGTTGGCTGTGCCAGTGCAGGAAGTTGGGTTCAGGAAGGCAGACAGCAGGGAGGGGCTGACTCCACGTCCTCTCTCTGCCTCCCCAGGAAGGGCTCTGTCTACACCGGGGCAGGAGAGGGGCTGTGGGTGGCCACACAAGGCTGAGAGCGAGGGGGCGGGGGCCTGGGTCCTGCTCACAGCGGGGATGGGGGAGTTCCGAGAGGTGGTCGTTGTTCAGGCTCCACTCCCCCAAGCACAGCGACCTTCTGGCTTCTTTGGTATCTGAAGGAAGCCAGCGTTTCTGGGACGGCCACAGTGTGCCAGCCGCTGTGCTGGGCATTTCGTGTGCCTTCTCTTGTTCACGCCTTGGGTCACACAGTGCGGGAGGACCCTGAAGAACAGAGGCTAAGGCGCCTGGTTCAGGCAGAACTCAGATCTCTCCGGGGACCAGGGGGAACTTGCCCGGTGGCTTCATCCCCCAGAGGATCTCCAAGAGAGTGTGGTGTGGGTAGTGGGGGAGGCAGCTCAAAGGCCGCAGTGGCTGGAAGCCCACCTAGACCCCAGTTTTGTGCCTCGATTCCCTAAAGACAGGCCGGCCAGCCAGTCTTGGAGGGGGAACCTGGGCTCCTGCCCAAATGCTGGTTCAGCTTGAGTAGCACAGGGCTCGGGGCTCGTGATATCCACGCGTCGGGAGAAGCACACAGCCCCATCATTCACAGCAGGCTGGGAAGAAACCTGGGAGGGTAACTGGGGGGATGGCAGGACCTAGGCAGCCTGTGGGGTGGCGCTTCCCCCAGGAGGCGGGATTTCAGGTCTGCGGGTCTGAGTTGGAAGAGCGGCTGCGGATTCTGGTGGTTTCTACCTTGGCTCCACTTACCAGCTGTGCTCACCCGCTCCCTAGCTTCAGACGTCTAGCTTCTACAGTGGGAATAACCTTTCTTCGTAAGTTACTGGGAGAGTGAAATACGGCAAGCACTTGGCACAGCTCCTGGTATACACACGGGAGCTTACTCAGCAGCGTTAGTGAGGACAGAGGAGAAATGGGTTGACTTTGGAGGCTAAGGGAGAGGCGCTCCAGCTTGGCAGTAAGTGAGGCTGTTTCTCTCCATCCTCAGACCTGAGAAGGGGCAAGTTCAAAATCTAGGTCAACAGCTGCAACCCCCACCCCCACCCCTGCCTAGGTTCTTCGAGAAGAATCCTGGGAATCTGTGGGTATGTCTGCGGCCAGGCTGTTGAAGGCTCGGGGTTACATCAACGTCTACATGGTTCGTTTCCCAGCGGCCCCGCAGGAGCAGAGGGAGAGGACTGGGTGCACCTGCAGGCTTCTGAGCCGCTGCCCGCTTCCCGCCTACAGGCAGTGGCGGCAGCTCTGGGCACACAACGGGGAGATCTGTAAACCGCCAGAGACGTGGAAAGGAGCCAAGACTACCCCAGCCCAGCTGACGAGACCCAGTCCCCGCCCTTGAGTCATGGTTGCACTTTTAGGTGGCCTGCTCCACTGGAATGGCTCCGCCACGCTCTGCCCCAAGGCATTGGCGGCCTGGCTCTCACCACATCTCAGCTGTCCACCTTAACAATCCCTGCACACAGGAGAGATAAAAGGCGCTGCGGTCCACCTTTCTCTGTGGAGGCTTGGAAAC
Source organism: Oryctolagus cuniculus (assembly GCF_051225735.1). Taxonomy (NCBI): domain Eukaryota; kingdom Metazoa; phylum Chordata; class Mammalia; order Lagomorpha; family Leporidae; genus Oryctolagus; species Oryctolagus cuniculus. The sequence continues at coordinate 91,944,796 of NC_142878.1, read as the reverse complement.
TGCTATGCCAGTGAAGCAGAGACGTCTGCAAGAAGCAGGGACCGCAGGCGTGCCCTGCTCTCAAAGAATATACTGTTCAGCTGTGTGTGCGCCGGGGAAAATCACAAAGCATGTTATTAAGGATCAAAAGGGCTGTCCCAGACAATAAGCTCTGGAGCCGTTTGAAGTTGACAGATCGTGGGAGCCTGGGGTGCGGCGGGAAGGCTTCGTGGCAGATGTGAGGTTGGGGCCGCGCGTGGGATAAGAAGGATTTCACTAAGAGAAATGGAGAAGCTTTTCTCTACAGGCGAGAGGCTGGCGTGAGCAGAGGTGCGAGGGCAGATAGGACACCTGCCGAGACAAAGGGGAGGCCGAGCAGAGCAGGTGTGGTGGTGGGTGAGGCCGTGCCTGGCCTCCGTGGCAGGTGGCAGATGCGACGTGAGGCTCTGGGCTCCCCCGGGGTAGGCAGTGTGGAGCCGCTGCAGGAAGCTGGCCAAGAGGGGTCTGTTTAAGTTTGATGGGAGTGCACACAGGAGGTAAGACTGTAGCTATGCAATGGTTCAGCAGGTGGGTGGATGAGGCCAGGATCCTGGCAAGGCAGGGGCGGGGGCAGAGCTGGAAGGGATGACAGTGGCCAGGGGGCCAAAGCAAGGTGGGCTCTGTCCAGTCCTCCAGCCAGTGCCACTGTACAACAGGCGTCTAAGGACCCGGACATGCAATAGTGTGCCAGGGGAAGGGGCTGGGTCTTCAGGGCAATGGGCAGGCAGCATCGAAGGCAGCACTGCCTGTGGCACGGGGCTGAGGAGCCGAGTGTGAGAGGTCTCGAGGCTGCTCTGAGAACCCAGCAAGGTCGGCACCACCGGGGCGGCCCGAGCCCCCGCCTCCCCTGCCTCCAGGACCCCACTTGTTCCTCCACAAGAAGAAGCCCCAGGAACAGCCCACAGCCGCCCCGCTGTCCCCATCCTGATCGTCCAATTACTTCACTCTCAAACAACAGGCGCCATGTCGTTACAACACACTTGCATCCAATAGCAATGGAGTAGTAGAATGGTTCATGACATTTATTGTTTTATTAAAAAAATTGGTGCACAAGAAGGATGTTCAAAGTGTCGGGCAGACTAATTGAAAGCTAATGTTGCCTCCAGGTTGAATTTCAGATGAATTTCACATCCCGAGTTGATTTTGCTAATTCCATTCACTGCAGCCTGTAATTTCTTGACAGTGATTGATTATTTAAGTGACTAATATCTGTGTACCAGGACCATTTGGTAATAGGAAGTGTCACACAGGATAGCGATGTTAATAAGAACTGGTGACTTAAATTTTCCCAGTCTAAGTAGTTCACAGGAGACTTGGGGTCCACAGAGACAGCACTCAAACTCGGGGCACCAGAGTCACAGTGGAGGGGGGGACCCACGGTCACTGATGGACCTTCCAGTAGGGGGCCAACGAGCCCCTTGTAGCCACCTGGCCATGTATGGGCATCGTTCATGGTCGTCTGTCAATACATAACTTTTCTAAGCAAAAGAAAACAGAGGCGCAATATCACTCCCTCCTTCCAAAATACATGTTAAGTTTGTGTGGGTTTGGGATCAAGGAATCTCTCCTGAATAGGGAATGGCTATGCTAGTGTTAAGAAAAGAATAGCTTGTGTGTGGGTGGAGGGAAGCTGAAGAGAAGCTTAGGATGCTAGAACCAGAGAAGAAGTGCTCTTAGGAAACAGCTATGGTTATACAAATTTGTAAATCTGTATAAATATTTATTTATCTCAAATTCTATTGTGTATCACAACTACCTGGATGCATGTTTAAAAGATGTTTTTTGTTTAAGAGGCAGAGACACAGAGAGAAACAGTAAAAGAGAAAGAGAGAGAGAGAGAGCGCATGCGCGTGCTTCCGTCCACTGGCTCATTTCCCCCAAGGCCACCAACAGTCAGGGCTGGACTGGGACTAATGCTGGGAGCCAGGAACTCAATCCAGGTCTCCCACATGGGTGCCAGGGACTGCCCCACCTGAGCCATCCCCTGCTGCCTCCTGCGATCTGCAGTGAGAAGCTGGGGTCAAGCCACAGCCAGGCGCTGCACCAAACGTTCCGCAGTGGGACACAGGTAGCCTAACTGCTGTAAACACCCTGGCTGCTGCTTTAAAGATGTAGGTTCCTGTACTCTTTCTTTTCCCCAGGGAATCTCTGGAGGGGCCCTGGAGCCTGTGCCCAAAGTGGTGCCAATGGGGGGGCCCTGGGTCACACTTTGAGAAAGTCCATTCATCCGTCATCTTCCTCCAACCCCTTCCCCAGCTGTTTCTGATCCACGCCAATCCTTGCTGCCTCCTTACCCGCCCTCAAAGCAAATTTGTGAAATAGCCACTATTATTATTATTATTATTTTATTTTTTGACAGGCAGAGTGGACAGTGAGAGAGAGAGACAGAGAGAAAGGTCTTCCTTTGCCGTTGGTTCACCTTCCAATGGCCGCCGTGGCTGGCGCGCTGCGTCCCGTGCACCGCGCTGATCTGATGGCAGGAGCCAGGTACTTATCCTGGTCTCCCATGGGGTGCAGGGCCCAAGTCCTTGGCCACTGCACTGTACAACAGGTGTTGTACTCCCTGCACTCCCTGGCCACAGCAGAGAGCTGGCCTGGAAGAGGGACAACCAGGACAGAATCCGGTGCCCCGACCAGGACTAGGACCCGGTGTGCTGGTGTTGCAAGGCGGAGGATTAGCCTAGTGAGCCGCGGCGCCGGCCGAAATAGCCACTATTATTATCCCCATGGTATGGCTGAGGAAATCAAGCCCCAAAGAATTTAAGGGAGTAAGTCCTGACTCTAGGGCGGGCATTTGGTCCGGCAGGTAAGTCACTCCCTGGGACTCTTGCATTCCATATTGGGTTTGGGCCCCACTGCGTTTCTGATTCCAGCTTCCTGCTGACGGGCACCCAAGGAGGCAGCAGGTGACGGCTCAAGTAGTTGGATCCCTGCCACCCACACATGGGAGCCCTGGGTGGAGTTCCTGGCTTCTGGTTCCTGGCTTCCACCCGCCGGCATTTGGGGTGTGAACCAGCTGATCAGAATCTGTGTGTGTGTGTGTGTGTGTGTGTGTCTGCCTCTCAAAAGGAAGGAAGGAAGGAATTTCCAAAGCAATTTATTTATTTTGTAGAAATCTGATTCAAGTAACAGACCTGGAGAAGAATCTTGCTTTTGATTCTTAGCTAACTGTGTGACCTTGGCAAGTCAGTCCCCTGAGCCTCAGCTTCTGGAGCTATAAATGGGGATGCTGAGCCACCCCTGGTAGAGGATTAAGTGGGATTACTCAAAGTAGCTCGCCTAACATCCAAGTGCCCAGTGAGACCCAGTGCCCCGCAGCCACCACTCTGAGCAGACTGGACCTGAGCCCCACCCAGAATGAGACCAGGACCGAGATGCCAGCCACAGCTGGACTTGGGGGGAGCACCTAGAGCTCATAAATACACAACCTGACCCCAAAGTCATTTATTAATCATTTCATTGTGAAAGATGTTATTTTCAAAATGTGCCATTCTATACTAATAGATTTACAAGTGTGAAACTAATCTGCATATGAGATTCTACCATTGTTTGAAGAATCAAGGAACTGAAAGCAACCTAAATGTCTGTTAATTAAGGGCTGGTTAAATTGTGTCAAGGTTTACACAAATCATGAAACACTATGCTGCCAGATAGAAGAATGAGAAAATTCTTATGTGCTGATGCAAAATATTTTCAAGTTCCAGCATTAATTAAAAAGTGGAGATTGGGGGCCGGTGCTGTGGCACAGTAGGCTAAGTCCCCACCTGTGGCACCAGCATCCCATACGGGTTCATGTCCCAGCTGCTCCTCTTCTGATCCAGCTCTCTGCTAATGCACCTGGGAAAGCAGCAAAAGATGACCCAAGCACTCGAGCCCCTGCACCTGCATGGGAGACCCAGAAGAAGCTCCTGCCTCCTGGCTTTAGATCAGCCCAGCTCTGGCCATTTGCAGCCATTTGGGGAGTGAACCTGTGGATGGAAGACTTCTCTCTCTCTGTCTCTCCCACTCTCTGTCTGTCACTCTACCTCTCAAGTAAATAAATAAAACCTTAAAAAAAAAAAAGCAGGGATTGGGGCAGGTATTTGGTGCGGTGGTTGAGAAGCATCCCAGTGGCTTGGATGCTTGCATCCCATGTTGGAGTGTCTGGGTTCGAGTCCTGGCTCCACTCCTGACTCTGGCTTCCTGCTAATGCACACCCTGGGGGCAGCAGTGATGGCTCAAGCACTTGGGTCCCTGCCACCCAGGTGCGAGATCCAGAGCGAGTTCCTAGCTCCCGGCTATTGCAGGCTTTGGGAGAGTGAACTGGTAGATGAGTGATCTCTATCTGTCTCTCTGCCTTTCAAAGTAATTAATTAAATAAATTTTAGAAAACCATAGACAGGTAGATCAATAGATCGGCAGTAGACGGACATAAAATCTAGACTGATAGAAAAGAAATGATCGGCTGGGAAGCGAAACTTCAGTGGGGTTGGAAGAATCTTTGCTGTAAATCTTTTTGGCACCTTTAGAATTTCACAGTCGGAAAAAAACAATCCAATGAAGTAGAGGAAGTGGCCTGAGAGTTTACCCACTTTTTCATCCACACAACAAATATTTACTGAGCCGCTGCTGCACGTGAGGCCCTCTGCTAGGAGCTAAGGACCCCACAAAGAGCAACACCGGCAAGGGTCCCTGCCCCGTGTGCTGTCCTCTGCGGAGAGAGGCTCAGTAAGCAGAAGAACGAGCGAGGGCCTGGCTCACTGGGGATGCGAGGACGGGAGCTACAGGTGGGGAAAGCAGGGTGGGGAGGGCGGGAGGTTTCCGTGGTGAACCTCTGAGCTGAGAGAAGTGGAGGAGGCAGAGGAGCGAGCCCTGTGGACCAGAGGAGGGACCTGGCTCTCAGGCAAGGGCACTTGGCCCATCAAGGGCTGCAGAAGGCAGGGGCGCTGGGTGGGAGTGGCCAGCACCAAGTGATGGGGGAGGGAGAGAGAGAGAGGGAGAGAGAGAGGGGTAGGGCAGGCAGCGCCTGTCAGGTCCTGGTGCAGATTTGGGCTTTTATTCTTTTTTTTTTTTAAGATATATTTTTATTTATTTGAAGGTCAGAGTTACACAGAGAGAGAAGGAGAGGTAGAGAAACAGATAGACAGATAGACAAAGAAGGCCTCCATCCACTGGTTCACTCCCCTATTGGCCACAATGGCCAGAGCTGAGCCAATCTGAAGCCAGGAGCCAGGAGCTGTTTCCAGGTCTCCCACGCAGGTGCAGGGTCCCAAGCACTTGGACCACCTTCTACTGCTTTCCCAGGCCACAGCAGAGAGCCGGATCGGAAGTGGAGCTGCCGGGACTTGAACCGGTGCTCATATGTGATGCCGGCACTGCAGGTGGAGGCCTAGCCCACTATGCCACAGTGCCAGCCAGCCCCTGGGCAACTGTCAGGAGCCACGGTGAGCCGGGTGAGTGGCTCCGGGACACTGGAGTAGCTCATGACACAGATGGGGGGAGGGGGCTGAAAGGGCACAGCGTGTTCTCTCACAGTTCTGAGGCCAGAAGTCCTGACACAGGCGCAGTGGCCCAGGTGCCCCAGGAAGGCTCTGGGGGAGAAACCTGCCTTGCCTCCTTGGGCCTCTGATGGTTCCTCGGGAGCGCTTGACTTGGGACTGTCCTTCTCCGGTCTCCTACTCCATCTCCCGTCTTCACGGCCTTCTCTCCTGGGTCCCTGCGCCTGTGGCTCCATCTGCCTTTCTCTAACAAGGACATATGGCATTGGATCTAGGGCCCACCCTGAACCCAGCTGATCTCTTAAAAAAAAAAAAAAAGATTTGTTTTATTCATTTGAAATGCAGAGAGAGAGAGAGAGAGAGAGAGAGAGAGAGAGAGATCTTCTATCCTCTGGTTCACTCCCCAGATGGCCTCAACAGCTTGGCTCAGACTGAAGCTAGGAGCCAGGATCTCCGTCTGATTCTTCCAAGTGGGTGGCGGGGCCCAAGCACTCAGGCCATCTTCCACTGCTTTCCCAGGTGCATTAGCAGGGAGCTGGATTGAAAGGGGAGCAACCAGGACTCGAACCAGCGCTCTAACATTAGAAGCCGGCATTGCAGGCAGTGGCATAACCCACTGCGCCATGATGCCAGCTACTGATCTCCTCTTGAAGTCCCTGATTATACCTGTGAACCCCTTTCACTAAATAAAGCCATCATCACAGATTCCTGGGCTTAGGGCTTGGGCATGCCTTTGGGGACCACAATCCAGCCCGCCACCATGGCTGAGTCAGGACGATAGCAATGATGGCTGAGAACGTACTGAAACATGCTTAGAGTCTGTTCTGAAGGCAGCATTAACAGTTTGAGTGGAGAGAATAAAAGGAGTCGGAGACAACTCCAGGGTGTTGGGCTGAGCAGCTGGAAGGATGGAATTGCCCCCTGCATGGCTGGAATAGCCTGGGAGGGCTGGGTAGACCAGAAGTCCAGTTTGAGCTGAGTTAGGCATTCAGGGGGAGATGTCCAGTGGGTGGATGGATACACTCCAGGTGAGAGCTCTAGACTAGAGATGGAAATCTTTGGGTTACCGGCGCATGGATGGTGCTGATAGCCAAGGAGCAGGATGAGACAGCCCCTGCAGTGTGTTGGGAAGAGCGAAGAGGGTCAGAGCCAGCGCGAAGATGGTGGTGACCCCTGCTTCCAAGCAGCCTGTGCTCCAAGGTGCGAGGTGAGTGCATAGAACAATGTGCAGAAGCATCGCACCTGCCAGTCACCCTTCTTTCCAAGCCAGCACCCAGGCCCGCAAGGGGGACGACCACTCTATGCATCCTCCACATGGGGGATAGCCGTATTTTTGTTCCATAGACTTCCTGTATTGGTTCTGTTGGACACCCGCGTATATGGGAGAGCAGCAGCAAGAATAGGAAGGTAAAGCTCACCGGGTCTTGGGAAATGCTTTACCTCTCCGGGAAGCACCTGGGGACCCCCAAGTTCGTCAGCACCGCAGCTGAGGCCTCCCAGTTTGGATTCTCCTTTCCAAACAGAAGGCCAGTCGAGCCTGCTTCTGCCTGTCTGAGCAGCCTTGCCAACTTCTGTCCATTTCGGCAGTGTTCAAGCCCCATTCTTATTTGCTGAAAGATGAGAACACAAATACATTGGCAGGTTGTCATGAAATATTTTCTCCTCAAATCCAATAGACTATGTGTGATTCAAATCTATTTCTACTCTTAAAAAGTTAAAATCAATGCTTCTATTTGTAGTGTGGCTGCTTTTATTGAGTTCGCCTTTACAAGGAAGAGGCTGGGGAGAGCTTCCTCTTTTCAGGAAGCTCGTATGTCTCCCCAGGTGGTGGGTGGGACCAAGCTCCCCGCATAGGCAGCAGGTGTCAGCATGAGCAAAGCCAAGGTCAAGAATGTCATAATTTTATGGAGTCCATTTAGTTGTTGCGGTCACTTGTCCAGCCAATCATGTATCATTGCAGATGAACTTATTATCAGTCACCCCTCACATGGGAGCAGAGCTCACACATATTCTACATATGTGCACAAAAGCATGACTATTACTCACAGCCCTCTTAGAACTAGCATCAAACTGGGATCAACCAAAAAGTCTGCTAATACGCCCATTTTTGGTGCCATCTATAAAAAGGGATACTCTTTGTCTTATGAAGGGTTGGGTCCATTTGTTTGCACAGAGGGAGCTACTTAAACAACCGAAATGTATATTCTCGTGATCCTGGAGGCTGGAAGTCTGAGCCCAAGACATCGGCAGGGTTGGAGTCTTCCGAGGCCTCTCTCCTGGGTTTGCAGAAGGCTGCCTTCTCACGGCGTTTCCCAAGGTTGTCTTCGTGTGTGCACGCTTGGTGTCTCCAGCTGGGTCCCACACTCCTCTTCTTGCAAGGACATTTGGATTGCAATCTGCCCTGGCAGGTTCATTGTCACCTAATTACCTCTTTCAAGGTCCTGACTGCATACACTCACATCTTAATCCTGAGGGTGAGGGTGAGGGCTTCGCCCTGTGGATTTGGGGGCAGGGAGAGACTCAATGCAGCCTGTAGCACTGGACTGGCTCCATATGCTCTGGCGTGGAAAAATTACCATGGCACCCTGCTGAGAGGAAGCAGCAGGTGGCAGGAGAGTAGGTGTAGAAGAACCCTCATGTGACATGACAAGTAAGACGTGAGACGGGCACTCAGCACAGTGGTCAGGAAGCCACCCTGTGATAGAGGGCCTGGGTTCAAGACCCAGCTCTCTTTCCAATTCCAGCTTCCTGCTCATGCAGACCCTGGGAGGTAGTCGGTGATGATCCAAGTGCGAGGGTCCCTGCCACCCCTATGGGAGAGACCTGCACTGAACTCAGATCTCCTGGTTTTGACCTGGCCTGGCCCCAGCTGTGGTGGGCATTTGGAAGATCTCTCTGTCTCTGGGTCTCTGCCTTTTGAAGTAATAATAATAGCACGTGTGTAGAAAAATATCAGCAAGGGCATATGCCAAGTAGTCACCATCAGCTCTCTTTGGAGAGTAGGTGTGGAGTGTAGAGAACTCTAGCTTTTATTTGGAAAGCGCCTGTGTCCATAGTTTGCATTTAAAAAATAACCACGCAATAATCTGTGATCTAATTTTCGCAAATCCGACTGGAGGAAAAGAGAAGGAGGCTCTCGCTCCCCGGGAAGGGCCACGGACCTTGCAGGCACCTCGGTATTTTCATTATCAACATCTCCGTATCAAGTGCCCACCTGTCAACGTCATTTGTCCCCCACCTCCACTGCTGATCGTTCTGAAAGCTACGTATCCTTGTGTTCACATTTTAGAGACGGACAGCTGGGGCTCAGGGAACCCAACAAGCAGCCTAAAGGCCCACAGCTCATAATGGACAGGGCTGGGTCCTGCAGGGACACCCATTGGGCCGTGGAGAGGGCACTTTGTTGGAAAAGCCCCCCTGGGTAACTGCTGCTGAGCCTTCTAGTGGTAGGGGGCTAACGGCGCCTCCTGGCAGAAGGGGCAGCCCCTCTTTGGCGTCACCAGGAGAAGATGGTCATTAGTTCTATAATGGGTTGTCTCTCCGGGTGCCCACTACTTGCCTGCCTCTGTAGTAAACACTCAGCGTCTGCTAAGAGATCCCGCCCAACACCCCCACGCACAGGTGAGAATACTGAGGCACAAAGCGCCCAGAGAAGGGAAAAAACCTATGGATGTGCAGCGCTGGCTTTGTGCAGGGCGCTCACAGCTCGGTGCCTTGCTGGCAATCACAGTAATGGGGAGGCGGGAAGAGCGTAAATCATGCAGTCTCCTTGATAATGGAAAAGGCTCCATGGATGACGTTGGCCAGATGGCAGTGGAAACAGATTCATCATTAAGTGATGATAATGGGCAGTGCAGCCAGGGACAGTGGCTGGCACAGGGTGTGTCCCCCCGGATAAGCAGGGCTCAGTCCCAGACCACAGGCAAAGGACAGCTGCTCGGGATGGACCCTGGGCAGGAACCCCACCGTCCTTGTGTTCCAGAGGCTGGGGCTACACCCAGAGGCGAGACAAAGATCCTAAACCAAGAAATAGAATCAATCTGGGAATTCGGATTTAGCTAGGGTGAAGGCTGGGGACCCTCCCTGCCATGGGGCAAAGCTGCAGGAGCAGGGGCTCTCGTAGTTGGTAGGAAGTGAAGATGAGGGAGCAGACAGGCGTAAGCTCCTCATAGGGGCTGAACACAGGCTGCTTCCCTTTCATTCTGAAGCTAAGGAGCGTCCACTAGTGCACTGGCCACTTGTGGGTTGCCTGGGACCACCGTTTTCACACGGTTTTCACACTGGCCTGCGTCTGATCAGGTTTCATCGGCGTACTGAATCGAGCTGGAGAGTTCACAGAAGGGGTGACCTTCAAAGCTGTGCACAAAAGCAACTGGGGAGAAATGGCCCAGACTCTCCAAGACGTGTGGGACCAAGAGGCATGAAGGCAAAGCTGGGCAGCGTCATGGACCAGGGCGACTTGGGACAGCCACACTTGCTTGGCCACAGATTCCAACCAAACTTCAAGCGCGTACGACACAGCTGCCAGAAAAGCTATTGGGCATTTAGTCTGCATTCCTGGAAACAGGAAGTGGAGGTCAAGGGCGGGCCCCATGGCCATTTCATTTCATCATGGTATTGGGCCCAGCTGGGGAATGCAACAGCCACAGTCAACCAGCAGCCGGAAGGTGGAATCCTGCCTGCAGGTGCCTCGTATTTGGTCCCTACAATGTCGCCATTACACAAAACCTGAGAGAAAAGCTGAGAGAAGTCAAAAGTTTTCCAGTAAAACCCCGGATTTCCAGCAGCGTTCGCAAAGGTAAGAAGGCCTGGCGCCACCCTGAGCAGCAGCCCCTGGCCGGGTCTGGGTGGCGTCTGCTCTTGCCCGCCAGCTGGCTGCGGTGCTCGTCACGCAGACATCCTGAGTGCCAGTCGCCTTTTCTCAGCGGATTTGCAGGGAAAACCTTCGCTGTAGGATGTCCCCATGAACAGTGGGGAAACGAAAGAGCAAGAAGGCTGTGCAATTTAAACATTTTTTTTGTTTTCTTTTTTAAAGATTTTTTTATTTATTTGGGAAGTAGACTTACAGAGAGAGGGAGAGGCAGGGAGAACAGTCTTCCTTCCACTGGTTCACTCCCCAAATGGCCACAATGGCTGGAGCTGTGCCGATCCAAAGCCAGGAGTCCAGTGATTCTTCCCAGTCTCCCATGAAGGTGCAGGGGCCCAAGGACTTGGGCCATTTTCTGCTGCTTTCCAAGACCATAGCAGAGAGCTGGATAGGAAGTGGAGCAGCCAGGACTTGAACCGACACCCATATGGGATGCTGGAGCCACAGGAGGAGGATTAACTTACTGTACCATGGCACCAGCTCCAAAAAATTTTCATAAAAAATTTTATTTATTTTTTTAAAGATTTATTTATTTATTTAAGAGGTAGGGTTACAGACAGTGATAGGGAGAGACAGAGAAAAAGGTTTTCCATCAGCTGGTTTACTCCCCAGATAGCCGCAACAGCCAGAGCTATGCCGATCCGAAGCCAGGAGCCAGGAGCTTCTTCCAGGTCTCCCACATGGGTGCAGTGGCCCAAGGACTTGGGCCATCTTCCACTGCTTTCCCTGGCCATTAGCAGGAAGCTGGATCGGAAGTGGAGCAGCCAGGATTCGAACTGGTACCCATATGGGATGCTGGCATCATTGCAGGCAGCGGCTTTACCCACTACACCACAGCACCGGTCCCAGGCTGTGCAATTTTACTGTACCTGGCCTGCTCTGTTTATTTTCATCCCTAGTCTGGGGCTTGTGGAAATTTGAGTTTTCAGCCCCTGAGCACAGCGCGCATAGAGGAAGAAGCATGGCACGCAGGAAGTTCTGACGGGAAGGGTTAGAGTGGCTGTCGATGGTAGCCAGGCAGAGAACGAAGGCTCAGAGGGTGCATGACTGGGAGAGCCGTCCCAGGGCAGGTGCACAGACCGAGATGAAGAGGGGTCTACACAGCCGACTGGAGCTTACTCTGAGGGTGAGTCTGCACAACCAAGCCTTCTAGTTGGGAGTGGATTGTCTGGAGCAGGGGAGAGCGAGAAGAGGCGAGGCAGAGGTTGTTAGGAGGAGGGGACCCAGAGCCTGGAATTCTGAGCCCCCCGTTTATTCGCTGCGGCTTTAACCAAGTTCCTTACCTCGATGTCTGTAAATTGGGCACTAAAATCATTCCATCTTCTATGAACGTGGTGAGGGTAAGACGACAGAGAACAAGGAAATTATTCTGCCTAACACTTGGCAGGCAGTAAACACTCAACAAATGTTCGCTATTATTATTTGCAATTGGGTGAAAGGTTGGGTAATTTATCTCTCCGAGCATTGCCAAGTCCACGTTCTGTGATTTTTATGTCTCATTCATCTCCATTCCCTCCCTCCAAGAAGTTGCTGAAGAGAAAAGGGAAATGAGCAAATTTCCATCTCATTTTCTTTTACTGCCTCTCTCCCACTTGTGCCGTGGCTCCGCGGCCCCACGGCCCTGTGAGGTGGCCACAGGCTAACTCTTGGAACTGCAGGCTTTATTTTTAGCTCCTGCAGTAGCCTCTTGTCTTGGACCGCGACTTGCATCCTGCAAGTCAGCTGAGGTTTGCAGAATGGGCGCTGATGTCTGCTCATCAGCATGGCTTCCCACTGGAAGAAGGCGGCCCTGAGACCTTCCATCAGGAGTGAGAAACCTCAATGGCCTCAACCAAGTTCAAGATCCATCAGATCCTGACAAACGGAAGCTGGAAGCAGACAGACCACCAGGGAATACAGATTTGTTAAACGGAGCCAAAGGCCTCTTCCTTCTCCGAGCGTGGCTGGGCGTGTGCTGGCTGTGTGCATGGCTGGACGGGTGGGTTTATGGCTACATTTGCTAGAGCAAGGATACGTTGCGAGAGAAGAATGTGGATTTGTTCTTACAGCAGACCTGGCAAAGTATATGCCTACTACTTCTTCCTCCTTCCGGCCCTGTTTTGTTCACGACATCAGTGTGCCCGGTCCATCAGACTTCCTCAGTCCGCTTTGCTTCTGGCTGATGCAGTCCAGTCAGACTTCTTATCCCAGGAGAATAACCAGCCTCTCCCTCGCTTGTGTCACTGTTCATTAGACGGCCTGCTGCTTCCAGCCCAACAGGATGCAGTCTGATTCGTGGGCCAGTTACTTCCCAGGTGTTCCCATTCATTGTCACTGCCTTACAAGCTGCTCCAAAACGTAGAGGCTTAAAACAATCATTTTATTATTTTGCAAGCTTCTGTGGGTTGACTAGGCCTCAGCCACACGGTTCCTCCGCTGGCCTCTCTGGGGTGTCTCGTGGGGCTGTAGTGCTCAAGTCCAAGACGGCTTTCCTCCCGTGCCTGGCACCTTGGCAGTGAGAGCTGAGAGGCTGGGACCTCTTCTCCCGCACATTCTGTCATTGTCACCCATTTGACATGGCAGCCGGAACCCCAAGAGCATATTCCGGTGGGCGAGCAGTTAGCAAGCCTCTGCCGTGTCGCCAGTCGCTGTGGGAAGGGCCTCTGCAGGCCACCACACGGTCAGCAGTCCACCGTCCCAGGGCTGCCCAGAGCACAGGAGTGGGCCAACCCCCGAGCGCCCTCCAGATCGTGTGGGCTTCTCTACAATGTCTCTGTCTTCATTCCATTTTCCCCGCCCCAAAACTCCTCGCCTTCCCTCCCCTTTAAAAAGGGACTGGTGTTGTGTGCCATTTGAGGGTTTGAGTCCCGGCTGCTCTGCTTCCAGCTCCCTGCTAATGCGCCTGGGAAGGCAGCAGAAGATGGCCCCAAGGGCTTGGGCCCCTGCCACCCATGTGGAACTCCTGGATGCAATTCCTGACTCCTGCTTCAGCCTGGTCCAGACTTAGCTGTTTGCAGCCATGTGGGGAGTGAACCAGCGGATGGAAAATCTCTTTCTCTGTCTCGCACGCCCTGCCCCCTACCCCTGTTGCTTTGCCTTTCAAATAAATAAAGAAATCTTTCAAAAAATTATTAAAAAGAAGTAAAATTTGCTGGTCTGTTCCAAGTTCCTATAAAAGCATCCCAAGGAATTAGGATCTGGAAATTAGGATCTGAGCCTTCTAAACTAGTGTCAGAAACTGGTAGTCTGGGGCCGGCACTGTGATGCGGTAGGCTAAGCCTCTGTCTGTAGTGCTGTCATCCCACATGGGCGCCAGTTCAAGTACCAGCTGCTCTACTTTCCATCCAGCTCCCTGCTAATAGCCTGGGAAAGCAATGGAAGATGGCCCAGGTCCTTGGGTCCCTGCACCTGCATGGGAGACCAGGAAGAAGCTCCTGGCTCCTGGCTTCTGATCACCCAGCTCTAGCCATCGTGGCCATTTGGGGAGTGAACCAGCAGAAGGAAGATCTTTCTCTCTCTGTCCCTCTCAGTGTCTGTAACTCTGCCTCTCAAATAAATAAAAACATCTTTAGAAAAAGAAACTGGTAGTCTATAGCCATACTTGATTAGAGGACAGTTTTTGAAAATTGGGAAATCTAATCTTAGAATCTTCAATATTACAAGATTTCTTTGAATAGTTGAAAGGGTGTTTGGCCCTGGGCCACATTCTCCCATGGCAACGACTGGCAAGATCTGAGCCGGGCCGGCCCTCTTCGAGGGCCCAGGGCTGTGGAGTGCAGCACAGTCCCCGCCACTCCATCATGTCACCTTCAGATCGGAGCCACAGGTTCTCCGGGTGGTCTCAGGTGTCTGCGCCACTCACGTCTGTCGTCCGCCTGCTCAGAAGGCTTTTCTGTTCCAATTCCTGCTTTGCACTACTCGGAATGTTCTCCCTTTCACCGCGTCCCTCACCCACAATTTATCTCCTCTCCCTAAGAAGCGCCTTTGTCATTTTCCACTGCCATAATTCCACCCTTGTGCCTTATCTAAAGCCTTTCTCGGAGGGAGGCCAGCTCATCAAACAATGCTGAGCCCCATTGTTTAAGCAGTGCCTGAAATCCCACCTCCTTTTAAAATCCTGGCTTGACCTCATAAAGGAAGAGCGGCAGTGGATTCGCGTGCATTTCGCTGTGTTTAAATCCAGGGCCCCCAGATTCCACTCCTTCAGAACGGCTCAGGACAAAGCCTGAAGGCAGATGCCACTGTTTCTGGCATTCCTAAGGAGAGAGCTAGATGCTCAGGACACAAGGACAGGGTCTTCCTGGGGAGCAACATCCTAGCAGGTGCAGACTGAGGAAGCCCAACTGGGTCCACCCCCAAGAGGTAAAGTCTGCGCCACATCTGGAGACTCACTGAGGACCTGGCTTCTCAAGGTGTGGGCCTGCGAGCAGCGCCCCCTACAGGCCTGGTAGAAATGCCAAGCCTTGGGTCCTCCCCCCACCTAAGGAATCAGAAACCTGGGGGTGGGGGGACCGAGGGCCCAGAGACCTGCATTTTCACAGGCCCTCCAGGGGTTCCATGCACGCGCCCATGTGAGAACCACTGACTTGGAGCCACCCCATGTCACTGGGCCTGCTAAGCGGAGTTCAGCAGACCCCTCCCCGGGGGGCAGCAGTTTCTGCTATCAGTTTTACATTTGTAAATGTTCTTTGCAGTCTGCAGGTTGGTGGCCCCTAAAGTGGCTCAGCGGTGGCAGCAGCACTTGAGGGGGGTGAAGTCA